>NC_086128.1:7519496-7704753 GCF_963921235.1 Mobula hypostoma
GGAGTTCAGGCGAATGAGGGGGGATCTCATAGAAACATTCCGAATGTTAAAAGGCCTTAACAGATTAGATATGGCAAAGTTATTTCCCATGGTAAGGTAGTCTCGGACAGGAGGGCACGACTTCAGGATTAAAGGACGTCCATTTAGAACAGAGATGTGGAGAAATTACTTTAGTCAGAGGGTGGTAAATCTGTGGAATTTGTTGCCGTGAGCAGCTGTGGAGGCCAAGTCATTGGGTGCATTTAAGGCAGAGATAGATAGGTTCTTGATTAGCCAGGGCATCAAAGTGAGACGGCAGGGGAGTGGGGATGACTGGAAGAATTGGATCAGCCTATGATTGAGTGGTGGAGCAGACTCGATAGGCCGAATGGCCTACTTCTCCTGCTATATTTTATGGTCTAAACTTTTTTTTTGTAATTTTTTTTATT
The DNA here is from genome assembly GCF_963921235.1 of Mobula hypostoma. Taxonomy (NCBI): domain Eukaryota; kingdom Metazoa; phylum Chordata; class Chondrichthyes; order Myliobatiformes; family Myliobatidae; genus Mobula; species Mobula hypostoma. The sequence goes on from NC_086128.1 coordinate 7,519,925, forward strand.
GAAGTTCATCATCAAACAAACATTTCCATAAGATGTATTTCAGATATTGTACATATATATCAGATAGTCATATATGCCACAAATCTCCACATAATATTTATCTGAGGTATACATTTATAGAAAAGAGAGGAAAGAAAGAACAAGCAAAAGGAGAAAACTATGTACAAGTAGTGAGTGATTTTTTTTAAACAACATATTAATTTGTGAGAATAAAATCAGGCCTATGAGGTGTTATGTAGTTAAACCATTTTTCCCAGTATGAATCAAATTGTTCCAACTTATGATTAACAGATGCTGTTACCTCTCCATTTTGTAAATGTCCATTGTAATTTTCATTCATGCATTTAAAGTTGGGCTCCCCTGTGATAACCATTTCCTGGTAAGAGTCTTTTTACCAGCCACCAGCAGTATATTCATTAAATATTTATCTCTTTTCAACCATTCTTGAGGTATATACCCAAAATATCTGGTCTGACTTTCTAAGGGTATTTCACATTTAAAGATGTCTTGTAGGGCACTGTGTATCCCACTCCAATAGTCTTTGATAACGGGGCATTCCCAGAAAATATGATAATAGTTTGCATTTTGATTTCCACAATTTCTCCATCAAACAGGGAGGTTACTATCATAATGGGGTTTCTGAGAGGGTGTAATAAAATATCTTATCAAGTTTTTCCACCCGAACTCCCTCCATTTCTGTGAACTGGTACACTTCCATTCATACCTCCATATTATTGTCCATTCTTCCTCAGATATAATTATCCCTCCTTCTCCCATTTTGTTTTAATATATGAAGTTGAATGTGTTTTAAGATTTGACAAACCCTTATAAGCGCTTGAAATTATTCTTCTACCGTTGTCTGAATTATATGCTTTTCTAAGTAGCTCTATCAAACATGTACTTGCCTTGGTTACATTTTTAACCGTCCTATTAACATACTGTCGCATCTGTAAACACCGATAAAAGTCTTATTTTTCTAACAACGTACATCAAAGTTGCTGGTGAACGCAGCAGGCCAAGCAGCATCTATAGGAAGAGGCGCAGTCAATGTTTCAGGCCGAGACCCTTCGTCAGGACTAACTGAAGGAAGAGTGAGTAAGGGATTTGAAAGCTGGAGGGGGAGGGGGAGATGCAAAATGATGGGAGAAGACAGGAGGGGGAGGGATAGAGCCAAGAGTTGGACAGGTGATAGGCAAAAGGGGATATGAGAGGATCATGGGACAGGAGGTCCGGGAAGAAAGACAAGCGGGGGGGGGTGACCCAGAGGATGGGCAAGAGGTATATTCAGAGGGACAGAGGGAGAAAAAGGAGAGTGAGAGAAAGAATGTGTGCATAAAAATGAGTAACAGATGGGGTACGAGGGGGAGGTGGGGCCTTAGCGGAAGTTAGAGAAGTCAATGTTCATGCCATCAGGTTGGAGGCTACCCAGACGGAATATAAGGTGTTGTTCCTCCAACCTGAGTGTGGCTTCATCTTTACAGTAGAGGAGGCCGTGGATAGACATGTCAGAATGGGAATGGGATGTGGAATTAAAATGTGTGGCCACTGGGAGATCCTGCTTTCTCTGGCGGACAGAGCGTAGATGTTCAGCAAAGCGGTCTCCCAGTCTGCGTCGGGTCTCACCAATATATAAAAGGCCACATCGGGAGCACCGGACGCAGTATATCACCCCAGTCGACTCACAGGTGAAGTGATGCCTCACCTGGAAGGACTGTTTGGGGCCCTGAATGGTGGTAAGGGAGGAAGTGTAAGGGCATGTGTAGCACTTGTTCCGCTTACACGGATAAGTGCCAGGAGGGAGATCAGTGGGGAGGGATGGGGGGGACAAATGGACAAGGGAGTTGTGTAGGGAGCGATCCCTGCGGAATGCAGGGGGGCGGGGAGGGAAAGATGTGCTTAGTGGTGGGATCCCGTTGGAGGTGGCGGAAGTTACGGAGAATAATATGTTGGACCCGGAGGCTGGTAGGGTGGTAGGTGAGGACCAGGGGAACCCTATTCCTAGTGGGGTGGTGGGAGGATGGAGTGAGAGCAGATGTACGTGAAATGGGGGAGATGCGTTTAAGAGCAGAGTTGATAGTGGAGGAAGGGAAGCCCCTTTCTTTAAAAAATGAAGACATCTCCCTCGTCCTAGAATGAAAAGCCTCATCCTGAGAGCAGATGCGGCGGAGACGGAGGAATTGCGAGAAGGGGATGGCGTTTTTGCAAGAGACGGTGAGAAGAGGAATAGTCCAGATAGCTGTGAGAGTCAGTAGGCTTATAGTAGACATCAGTGGATAAGCTGTCTCCAGAGACAGAGACAGAAAGATCTAGAAAGGGGAGGGAGGTGTCGGAAATGGACCAGGTAAACTTGAGGGCCGGGTGAAAGTTGGAGGCAAAGTTAATAAAGTCAACGAGTTCTGCATGCGTGCAGGAAGCAGCGCCAATGCATTCGTCGATGTAGCGAAGGAAAAGTGGGGGACAGATACCAGAATAGGCACGGAACATAGATTGTTCCACAAACCCAACAAAAAGGCAGGCATAGCTGGGACCCATACGGGTGCCCATAGCTACACCTTTAGTTTGGAGGAAATGGGAGGAGCAAAAGCAGAAATTATTAAGAGTAAGGACTAATTCCGCTAGATGGAGCAGAGTGGTGGTGAAGGGGAACTGATTAGGTCTGGAATCCAAAAAGAACCGTAGAGCTTTGAGACCTTCCTGATGTGGGATGGAAGTATATAAGGACTGGACATCCATGGTGAAAATAAAGTGGTGGGGGCCAGAGAACTTAAAATCATCGAAAAGTTTAAGAGCGTGAGAAGTGTCTCGAACATAGGTTGGAAGGGATTGAACAAGGGGGGATAAAACCGTGTTGAGGTATGCAGAAACGAGTTCGGTGGGGCAGGAGCAAGCTGAGTCAATAGGTCTGCCAGGACAGGCAGGTTTGTGAATCTTGGGTAGGAGGTAGAAACGGGAAGTGCGGGGTGTGGGAACTATAAGGTTGGTAGCAGTGGATGGGAGATCCCCTGAGCGGATAAAGTCGGTGATGGTGTGGGAGACAATGGCCTGGTGCTCCTTAGTGGGGTCACGATCGAGGGGTAAATAAGAGGAGGTATCCGCGAGTTGTCGCTGTGCCTCGGCAAGGTAGAGGTCAGTACGCCAGACTACAACAGCACCCCCCTTATCAGCGGGTTTAATAATAAGGTTAGGATTAGTGCGGAGGGAGTGGAGAGCAGAGCGTTCAGAAGGAGTGAGGTTGGAATGGGGACAAGGTGCGGTGAAGTCGAGATGGTTGATGTCCCGTCGGCACTGACCTCTGAATATACCTCTTGCCCATCCTCTGGGTCACCCCCCCCTTTGTCTTTCTTCCCGGACCTCCTGTCCCATGATCCTCTCGTATCCCCTTTTGCCTATCACCTGTCCAGCTCTTGGCTCTATCCCTCCCCCTCCTGTCTTCTCCCATCATTTTGGATCTCCCCCTCCCCCTCCAACTTTCAAATCTCTTACTCACTCTTCCTTCAGTTAGTCCTGACGAAGGGTCTCGGCCTGAAACGTCGACTGTACCTCTTCCTAGAGATGCTGCCTGGCCTGCTGCGTTCACCAGCAACTTTGATGTATGTTGCTTGAATTTCCAGCATCTGCAGAATTCCTGTTGTTTATTTTTCTAATGTGTTTCTCTTTGAGCATTTAAAAACTGAACAGTGTTCCTTCTTTCATTATATTGCAAAGAACTGTTATTCCTTTCGCTGTCCAGTCCTTAATCTAGCATCCAGTTTATTTGGCGTAAAATCCGAGTCATATGCACACCATTTAGGAATTGCAATATGTCCCTCTAGTTTATATTTTATAATAGTTTTCCATATTTTAAGAGTCCATTTCACCCATGGGTTATCAATAGTATTTATGTACCTTTGTAGGTTGTTGTCAGCCAGATTTGCCTGTATGGGGATGGAAAGTATCCCCTCCTCTATGTTTTTCCATTGAGTGTCATATGATGGGTTGCACCAACATATCACAGCTCTCAACTGTGCTGCAAAATAATAATCTCTAAGCGAAGGTAGGCCCCATCCCCCCTTTTCCTTGGCTAATTGCAAAGTTTTGAGACAAACTCTATGCCTCTTACCTTGCCATATATATCTTGATAACATTTTGTTCCATTCATTGAATTGTTTTTGGTTAATCTCTCCTTGGTAGGGTCTGAAAGAGATATAATAGTCTGGGCAGTACATTCATTTTAATAGATTCAATCCTTGAACTGAGACTGAAGAAAGGAATAGGGTTCCATCTTGTTATATCTTCCTTAATTTTTTATATACAGGCTGATAATTGCATTCTGATAATTTTGCCAAATCTTTTGGCATAATGATGCCCAAATATTTGAAAGACTCTGTTTGCCATGCCCAGGGATATCTACTTTCAATTTCTCTTGGTGGGCTATAGTTATATGTAAGTAGTTGGGTTTTATCTGTGTTGATCTTGTATCCTGATAATGGATGATATTGTTCAAAGGTCAATTTAGGTAAAGAGTATGTTGGTTGCCCTAGATAGATCAAAATGTCATCCGTGTAACAGTCCAATTTATGCTCTGTCCCTTTAATAGTAATTCCCCATATATCTTCATTTTGTCTGATGTGTTGAGCTACTAGTTCCAGATATAATGCGAAGAGTAGCGGTGACCATGCACGACCCTGTCTCGTGCCCCTTTCTAAGGTAAACTAGTAGATAATATCCATTGATTTTAATCCTAGCAGTAGGGTTGTCATATAGTGCCTGTATAGTTTGAATGATTGTGTCATGGAAACCAAATCAATGTAAAACTGTTTAAAAAAAAAAATTCTAATTAACCGAATCAAATGCCTTTTCAGTGTCCATGCTGATCACTATTGCTTCGATTTTATTTTTTTGTGTATGATCCATAATGTGAAGTGTCCTTCGTATATTGTCTTGTGTTTGGCATTGTTGTATAAAACCTGTCTGATCCTTATGTATCAGTATGGGTAGAAACTCTTCTAATCGTTTGGCCATGATGGAGGTAAATAATCTATAATCTGCGTTAAGAACGGATATTGGTCTAAATGACCCACATTCCATTTTATCCTTGCCTTCTTTCGGTATAGTTGAGATTATCGCTTCCTTCCAGCTGGGTGGCATTTGTGCCTTTTTTTAAGAGCCCCGTTCAGTGTGGGGAGTAAGACAGGAATTAACTAATTTTTAAATTCTTTGTACCACTCTGCCATATATCCATCTGATCCTGGTGACTTGTTTAATTTAAGCCTACTAATTGCAGTTTTTAATTCAGCTTCAGTTATGTCAGCTGTCATTGTTCTATTTTGTTCTTTGCTTAAAGTGGGTAACTCTAGAGAATTCAGGAAGGTGTCAGTTTGGGTTATGCTTCCCTCTGGAACTTTGGAATATAGAGTTTTGTGAAACACTTCAAAAGCTTCTTGAGTTTCACTTTGCTTATTTTTTCTATCACTTTTGTTCTTGGATCCCTTATTCTATGAATTGTATTTTCTGCTATCTTCTTTTTCAGTTTCCACGCCAGTATTTTCATAGAATTAGATCCACTTTCATAGTGTCTCTGTTTCAGAAACATTAAATTTTTTCTAATTTCTTGTGTAGCCAAATTATTAATTTCATTCCTAATTTTTTAACTTCCTCTAGTGTATCCTGTGCCAAACTCAATTTGTTTTTTTTTTCTAGTTCCTTCAGCTTACTTTGTAATTCCTCTAATGTTCTATACCTTATTTTTTTCTTATATGAAGATATCGCTCTAATTTTCCCTCTTAAGACAGCCTTCAGAGTACCCCATAGAATGGGAGGTGAATCCTCTCCATTATCATTGAATTATAAGTAAAGACCAATTTCTTTTCTAATTTGTTCCTTAAAGTAGAGAAATGGAATCAGTGTTGAAGATGATAGCAATCATGTAGAAATGAAATTTAACTCTCTAAAGGATGCCTTGGTAGAATCAGCAAAGTCAGTGATTCCTAAAAAAGAAAAAAGCACAAAGTATAAATGGATGACAGATCAAATCAAAAATCTAATGGAAGAAAGGAGACTGAAGAAAGCAAACCCGATAGAATATAAGTCCTTAGATAAAAAAGTTAAAAGCTTATGTCAAAAAGCCAAAGAAGAATGGTTAAACCAGGAATGTGAGCAAATAGAAAGAATCCCAATTACTGATCCAAAAAGGTTACATGAACAAATCAAGAATATCACTGGTAAAAAGCTCCTCTGTTACTCAGGTGGATGTTTGAAAGCAAAGGACGGTACCGTTATCATGGAAAAAGATGAGATTATGAACAGATGGACTGAGTATATTCAGGAATTGTTTGAAGACGATCAAGGCGAAAAACCAGAAATTATGAAAAACATTGAAGGTCCAAGTATTTTAAAATCTGAAGTTCGTAATGCAATAAATAAGATGAAGAAAGGAAATGCAGCAGGTCCTGATGAATTAGCAATAGAACAAATTATTGCCCTTGAAGATTATGGAATTGAAAAACTTACTGATTTAATCAATGACATTTATGGGACTGGAATAATACCAGAAGAGATGAAAAAATCAGTTTCTTCCTAAGAAAGCTGGAGCAATAGAACGTGAATTACATAGGACCATAAGTTTAATGAATCATATCACCAAGATACTTCTAAGAATTTTGATGACAAGAGCTAAAAGTAAGATACGAGCTGAAATAGGCAAAGAACAATGTGGTTTTGTGAAAGACAAAGGTACAAGAAACACAATAGTGATGTGAAGGATACTATCAGAACGAGCTATTCAAGTGCAAAAAGATTTGTTTGTTTTATCGACTACACAAAAGCATTGATAAAGGGAAGCGCAATAAGTTATTTGAAATATTACAGAAAACTCTAGATCTAGATTTGAAATACCTCCGCCTAATCAGAAATCTGTACTGGGAACAAACTGCCGCTGTAAGAATAGATGGAGAAGTGAGTCGGTTTACGAAAATCAAGAGGGGCGTTAGACAAGGGTGTGTTTTCTCCCCTGATTTATTTAATGTGTACAGTGAAACAATATTACAAAAAATAAGAGACATCTTGGGAATCAAAGTTGGCGGTGAAAACATCAATAATTTCAGATATGCAGATGACACTGTTAATTGCAAGTACGGAGGAAGAACTACAAAACTTAATTGATATAATTGTTGAAGAAAGTGCAAAAATGGGTCTATCTATCAATTGCAAAAAGACAGAATGTGTGGTGATATCCAAAAAGAAGGAGAATCCTATCCGCAGGCTGAGAATAAACGGGGAAGACATAAAACAAGTACAGAACTTTTGCTACTTAGGAAGCTGGGTGACATCAGATGGCAGGTGCGACTTGGACATCAAAAGAAGAATAGGGATGGCAAAAGATACCTTTACGAGAATGAAGAGTATTCTGACCAATACTAACCTAGGCATGACAACCCGCCTCAGAGTACTGAAATGTTACATTTATCCAGTTATGTTGTATGGCTCAGGATGTTGGACAATATCTAGTAACATGAGGAAACGAATTGTAGCAGCAGAGATATGGTTTATGAGGAGGATGCAAAGAATATCATGGATGAAACGAATATCTAATGAGGGTGTCATGAACAGAGCAAACACAAAAAGAGAAATAATGTATGAGATCATGAAAAGGAAACATAACTTCATTGGACATATGATTAGGAAAGAGGAGGAAGAATGCATGGTAATTATGAGAAAGATTGAAGGGAAGAAAACAAGAGGAAGACAAAGACAAATGATGATGGAGACAGCAGCCAGAGAACTGGAAATGAATACCAATGAATTGATCCACTTGACCCGAAACAGGAGTGTGCGGGCCATGGCAGTCAAAGCTCAAACTGGGCATGGCACCTGATGATGATGATGAAAGTAGGGATCATTGAGTAGACTTGAATTTAGTTTCCAAATAGTATTCTTTGGTTGTAGGTCAAAATCAGCAGATAAATATATAGGTACATGGTCACTTAAATCTATTGTCCCAATTCCACAGGTGATTATTTTGTCTTTGTCTTTTTCAAATGTTATGAAGTAGTCTATTCTTGTATGTACAGAATGGGAGGCAGAATAACAAGTGTAATCCCTTCTCTGGGGGGAAGGTCCCTCCATATATCAATTAGACCAGTATCCTCAAAAAGTGTATTAACTTTCTTATGTAAGGATTTTGTTTCATAGGTTTTTCTATTGGAAGAGTCTAACTTTGGTTGTAATTGTAAATTTAAGTCTCCCCCACATATCAGGAGACCTTCTGTTTCTGTTACCATAATATTCGTAATTTTCTGAAAGAAACTAATATCACTTCCTGGGAGTGCGTATATATTCAATAGAGTAACTGAATTTCCGTCTATATTCCCCCTTACCAGAATATATCTTCCCTCTTTATCTCTCATTTCGAATACTTTTTCAAAATTTAGCTTGCTTGAGATAAGAATAGCAACTCCTCTTCTATGTCCTGATTTATATGAGGAGAAAAACAAATTAGTGAAGCCCATTCTCTTTAGTTTTCCATGCTCATTATCACTTAAGTGAGTTTCCTGTAAATATACTGCATGGGCTTGTTCTTTTTTTATTTTTGATAGAATTTTACTGTGTTTGATCAGATTTAACAGCCCATTGACATTAAAAGAAATGAATTTTACTTTATCCTTAGCCATGAGTATTTATCTGACAATATATCATTGAAATTAGCAGAATAAATCTTAATTGATCTACTCCCTGAACAAATAAGAACCAAGAAACGCGAATAATGAAAAAAAAGGTAACAAAGGTGTGATTCCAAGGCTGAGGTCTCTAGTAGATGACCCTGGGTTGAGCTAGAGGAAACGTCTAGCCGTGGGGGATAGCCCTTCCTCCCTGTGAGTTGAAGGCCCCCATTGCAGTACCCATAAAAGTAAGTGAACAAGTCTATGTCCATTACACAGAAAAGATTTCCCTGTGTATTCCTCCCATATATATATTCTCATTTAGGTGGGGAAAAAGGAGTGAATGAATGAATAAAAAAAAATTGAGTAATATAAAATCCAGATTATAATAAGTATTCTTTGAGATAGGTATAGCACTGTCTATTTTTGCTTCCGTTTAGCTTATCAACACTTTTAAAGTTAGCCAAACCTTATGGCTCTTCTGGAGGGGGTGAGGGCTGTCTTAGGAGAACTCACGGTCTCTTCCTGATATGGCCTCGCCCTCCTCCCGTCCCCTGCTTTCTCGGTTCTCTTACTATTTCCCAAGCAGATCGGGATAACTGCTTAGCCAGGCTTTCCCTTGGCTTGACCACGCTAATGGGCAGCCCTCTTCTTCATGTCTGTAGTCGCCCCTTCCACTGTCTGATACAGCTGCGTCCCATCTTCATAAAACACTCGCAGTTTAGCAGGGTACGGAGTTTGGAATCTAATCTTTCCTTGCTTTAATATTTGCTTTACTTCAGAGTATTCCTTACGTTTCTGCAGGACCGCCGGGGGATAATCTTGATTGAAATATATTAATTATATTATATTGCGTTCAAAAGCACCCTCTTCTTACCCCAGGCCCTTTGTAGAATCTCCACCTTGGTATTGTATCGAAGGAATCTAATTACTGTTGAGCGTGGTTTATCTTCTCTGTCTCCAGGAGGCCTCGGGACGAGGGGACGAGCGCATGATGCACCCTCTCAATTTCAAGCTCCATAGCCGAGGGAATCTCCAGCACGTCCCACAGCAACTTTCCTACAAACTCCATCATAGATAAACCCTCCGCTCCTTCAGGAACATTATTGATATTTATTGATGGCAAAGATGCCCACGGGTTGATTTTGATCCACATATTCATGTCATCTTGAAGCATGGCTATTGCCACCTCCATAAAATTGCCTAACACTATTCTTTCCACATCAGATGCTAAAACTTTCCATAATGACTTTATCATCTCAATAATGCTGAGAAACATCCTAGGATGTGCTGGGACACATCGTCAGTGATGTAACCTGCATCATGACAAATATCTGCTTTTTAAATTTCCATTAGACTTGTTTAGGCTCTCTTAAAAGGCAAATTTAGTTTTTTTTAGGTATAAGTTTACCTCATTAATGCACAATTTTCTCACAAGGCAAGCTTGGGAGAGCTATTTCTGTACTGAAACCCTGTAGTGTTGTGTATATTAACAACTTTTTGATTTGTGCTTCTGATTAAATCAAGCTCACCTATATTTAACATGATGGGATTGATTTTCTTCAAGGATCGTAATAACAAAAGAGAATCCTAAGACATTTACGCCAATTTGGTTAAATCAAAAAATATGATCAATGCAGTCATTCCAGTGATGGGAATCTTTGATGGAGCTCAATGTTTAGTCTTTGATTATAAGAAATGCCGTACAATTACACAGAATTGGAAAATTAATTAATATCATAAAACTAATTAACATTAGAAAATTAAAGTCTGATTATTAAAGAAACCCAGAAAATCACTTGGAAATAGCGAGGAGCAACATATGATAGAGAAGGTGAAATAAATTAGTATTAGTATAAAGATAGTTGTGGAGAAATTGATGGGATTGAAGATAAATCCATAAGACCAGATGACTTGCACCCAAAAAGTTTAAAATGAGTGATGGAAATAGTGGATGCATTAGTTGTTACTGTCTAAATTTCTGTATACAGTATTCTAGATAGATCTCACAGGTTATAAGGTAGAAAATGTATTCAATAAAGCCCTGGAGAGCGAGAGTAGAGTTATTTTATTACTGAGATAGCAACTTGTGTTACTTTGGCAGTGACTAATTCCATCTTTAAATTATTGAACAAAGTTAACATTGTGCATTACATCTCCTGGAAATTAATAGAATGTTAGAAAATATTTTACTTCAGAATGATTACAGGGAAAAACTACTAGAAGGATCAATTCACCTGACATTCTTGAATTTGGAGTTCCCTATTGTGGTGGTTAAAAAAAGATTTTTGATGTGCCATAGTATTATTCACTTGGCTGACTTCTGTATAAGTGGAATGGTAATGCTGCAGCAACTACTGTTGGAAATACATCCAATAGAATTTCAGGTGTAATATGTATAAAGAGTAATTTAAAAATGTTAAACATTTGTAAACTTGATGGCCTTGATTGGTAAAGTAGATATGATTCTTTTTTCCCCACAAAGTTACACCATTTAGTTCTTTGTTTGACTTGGCAACACCGAACATTTATATCCCCAAGTACTTCAGGGCTCATGTCAATTTGGTTGAAAATCTAGTGTTTTTAGAATTACGAATTTCAGTACTGATGTTTAGAAATAGTCAGTGGAGGTGTTCACAAATATTGTAATTTGCTGTTTCACAGAAATCTAGTTTTATTTTGGGCAGAATCAATATTTAATTTTAAGTAAATTGCAGTTGTTACTAAATAAAAGTTAACAGCACTTGGGAAATATCATTTCCCAAAAGTGGAAAACGGGCAAAGTGTTGAAAAAGTCAACAAAATAAGCTGGATAAATTGCTTTGTCAATGCATCATTTGTGGAGTACTTGGAGTAATTTCAGCTCCTATCTGCATTTGCGCCATGCAAAGGTCTGCTTTTTCTCACTGCTCTTTGAATATTATAAATAAAGCAGTTCTGTTTGCAAATCTCACTTGCCCAACTGTAAATATATTGCTGATCATAATGAATTAGAATATGCTGTCTCGAAAAATCCTTTTATTTACAATTTGGCGTCATATAGCTGAGGTTAATGTCAGTTTTCCAGAAATTAATGTATGATTGTTAACTTTGTCGTTGCTTTTAACTTGATTGTGAAATCTATCAAATGTTTATGTATGAAGTGTTTATAGAAACTTGTGTTTTTCGATAAATGTTGTAAATTATTGCATGCCTTTTGCAATAATTTTCAGGACAACCAATCAATATCTTGATCATAAAGGCAATGTTTTGTTCTGGTCTCCTGATATTTAGTAAGTATTAGCACAAGTTTTGAGAGATGATGTATAAACACTTTTCTGCAAATCTTTGCTGTTTATACCCAAAAGAAAACAGGTTTTTTTCTCCACTGTAAGTTTGCGTGTAGTATATTTGAGAACAAGTGGATCAAGTGGAAGTGCACCATGACCTTGGATGAAATCTGACTAAGTGCTCGTCTCAAAAATTTGCGCAATATGGTTTTACTTATCATTATAACCCACCTATTGGCTAACAATTGTAAGTTATCTTATCTTGGCACACCAATAATACATTTATATTGTCTGATGTGTTTGTGTGAATATTGGATAAGGAAGAAATCTAGTTTGTAATCTCTCTCTGGTTAATTATTTGCTAACAATTCACATAAGAATACCTAGTTGGGTGAAGTAATACAAGAGGGCCAGTCATGTAAATTTGTGCTTGAAAGGGGATGAATAGGTTACATTTCTTGTAAATGTGAAGCAGCTAAGTGGAAAATCAATGCAATTAAAATGCTGTGAAGCTAGGAGTCTGATTGTAGTAATTGAATTGACTTTATTTCTTACATCCTTCACATACATGAGAAGTAAAAATCTTTACATTACGTCTCCATCTAAGTGTGCAATGCGCAATCATAGTAATTTATAATAATTTATATATAAATAGAACAGTCAATGTAATGTAGAGTACACTCAAATCAGTGTGAGTTCATCAGTCTGATGGCCTCGTGGTAGAAGCTGTTCTGGAGCTTGTTGGCCCTGACTTTTATGCTGCGGTACCGTTTCCCGGATGGTACCAGCTGGAATAGATTGTGGTTGGGATGACTTGGGTCCCCAATGATCCTACAGGCCCTTTTTACATACCTGTCCTTGTAAATGTCCAGAATCATGGGAAGTTCACATCTACAGGTGCACTGGGCTGTCCGCACCATTCTCTGCAGAGTCCTGTGATTGAGGGAGGTACAGTTCCCATATCAGGCAGTGATGCAGCCAGTCTGGATGCTCTCAATTGTGCCCCTGTAGAAAGTTCTTAGAACCTGGGGGCCCATACCAAACTTCCTCAACTGTCTGAGGTGAAAGAGGCGCTGTTGTGCCTTTTTCACCACACAGCCAGTATGTACAGACCACATGAGGTCCTCGGTGATGTGGATGCTGAGGAACTTAAAGCTGTTTACCCTCTCAACCCCAGATCCATTGATGTCAATAGGGGTTAGCCCGTCTCCATTCCTCCTGTAATCCACAACCAGCTCCTTTGTTTTTGTGACATTGAGGGAGAGGTTGTTTTCTTGACACCACTGTGTCAGAGCGATGACTTCTTTCCTGTAGGCCACCTCATTGTTGTTTGGGATAAGGCCAATCATTGTGGTGTCGTCGGCAAAGTTAATTAGCAGATTGGAGCTGTGGGTGTCGATACAGTCATGGGTATACAGGGAGTAAAGGACAGGACTCAGTACGCAGCCCTGAGGGGCTCCTGTATTGAAAGTCAGAGGGTTGGAGGTGAGGGAGGCCACTCTTACAACCTGCTGGTGATCTGACAGGAAGTCCAGGATCCAGCTGCACAAGGCAGGGTCAAGGCCGAGGTCTCTGAGCTTCTTGTCAAGCCTGGATGGACCTATGGTGTTGAATGCTGAACTGTAGTCCAAGAACAGCATTCTCACATAAGAATCCTTCTTCTCCAGATGTGTAAGGACGGTATGTAGAGTCAGTGGCTATTGTGTCGTCTGTTGATTGGTTGTGTCGAATTGTAGGGGGTTCAGTTTGCGTTATAGCGTGCTGCAGATGTAGTCCTTGACCAGACTCTCAAAGCATTTGCTTATTATTGAGGTGAGTGTGACAGGACACCAGTCGTTCAGGCATGTTAGCTTGGTCTTTTTTGGTATAGGGACAATGGTGGATAATTTGAAGCAGGAGGGCACTCTACCCTGGGAGAGGGAGAGATTTAAAATGTCAGTAAACACACCTGCCAGTTGTGCTGCACACATCCTGCGTTAGTAATGGAAAAAAGCCATACATAAAGACAAGGTTCTGGACATGCTAGAAATCTTGAGCAACACACAAAATGCTGTAGGAACTCAGCAAGTCTGGCAGCATCTATGGTGGGGAGTACACGGTTGACGTTTTGGGCACATACTCTTCATCAGGACTGGAAAGGAAGGGGGAAGAAGCCAGGATGAGGAGGAGGGGGGAGGTAAAGGAGTATAAGCTGTCAGGTGATAGGTGAGACCAAGTGAGGGGGAAGGTGGGTTGGTGGGGACGGAGGACGAAGTAAGAAGCTGGGACGTGATAGGTAGAAGAGATAAAAGGCTGAAGAAGGAAGAATCTGATAGGAGGGGACAGTGGACCATGGAATAGAAGGAAGGATGAGGGGATCCAGAGGGAGCTGATGAGAAGAGAAGGGGTGTGAGGAAAACCTGAATGGTGGGGGGAGGGGAGAGAGAAACACAAGGTGATAGGTGAAACCTGGAGGGGGAGGGATGAAGCAAAGAGCTAGGAAGTTGATTGGTGAAAGAGACAGAAGGCCATGGAAGAAAGAAAAAAAGGGGGTCGGGTGGGGAGGAGCACCGGAGTGGCCTCCCATTTTAATTCCACTTCCCATTCCCATTCTGATATGTCCATCCACGGCCTCCTCCACTGTTGTGATAAGGCCACATTTAGGTTGTAGGGAACAACACCTTATATTCCGTTTGGGTAGCCTCCAACCTGATGGCATGGACATTGATTTCTCAACTTCCAGTAATGCTTACCCCTCCCCCCTTCACCATTTTCCATCCCCTTTTCCCTCTCTCATGTTATCACCTTGCCCATCCATCGCCTTCCTCTGATGCTCCTCCCCCTTTTCTTTCTTCCATGGTTTTCTGTCTCTTTCACCAATCAACTTCCTAGCTCTTTGCTTCATCCTCCCCTTCCAGGTTTCAACTCTCACCTGGTGGTTCTCTCTTCCCTCCCCCACCTTTTCAATCTACTCCTCAGCTTTTTCCTCTAGTCCTGCCGAAGGGTCTCAGCCCGAAACGTCGACTGTGCTTTTTTCCATCGATGCTGCCTGGCCTGCTGAGTCCCTCCAGCATTTTGTGTGTGTTGCTGGATATTCCGATCCTTCCTGAATGTGAGGAAGAATAAAAATCAGCATTTGAAGGTGTGGATCCGGCAAAGGATGAAGTTTTGGAGAAGTCCATGGCAGATGGTGGAGAGTGGTAGTGAAAGAGGCTTGCAGGTATCTCTGCATGATGGTGAAGGAAGCACATAGAATCCAGTGGGAGACGCAGTCAATCGAGTGCAGATACTTGGCATCTTCAAGCGGGAGGCATTGAAATATAGCTGGAAGTCATGAGGTACTAGATGGTGGCAGAAACAAGTTCCCAGGAAGGACACATGGCTGTGTTAGTGAGTTTGGGTGAGCACGTGGTTGAAGAGTTTGGAGAGCAGCCACACAAGGACGTTTTCAATCTAAAAGCAATATGCAGAATAAGTAACTTCTCATATGTTTTTGCTTGTAACATTCCTTGCAGCTGATTATTGAATCTTTGTGGGGTTTTTTTGCTCTGCAGTTTCTGTGAAGTTCTAAATTTGGTTATGCAAGAGATTAAATGTAAATTTGAAAATTTATAAATGTAAGGTTTAAATCAGAAGCAAATTGGTGGAAGTGCAGGGTTACAAATGACCTGACTTAAGAGAGTATGACTTTATGCAAATTCCCCCATATATTTTTAAATTGTTTTCCCAAGCAATTAATGATGGTTCATGATACTAATTTTTGCTTGCATAATCCATACAATAGTTTAATTATGTGTGGTGTTGGAGTGATTATTCATTTGAAAGATTTAGAGTGATTTAGGATATGAGTAGCTTAGAACAGGGGTCCCCAACCTTTTTTGCACTGCGGACCAGTTTAATATTGACAATATTCTTGCGGACCGGCCGACCCTGTGGTGGGGGGGGGCGGGTAGGGTTGCCAACGGTCAAGAGTAGCAGTCAAATACGTTGTGTTTACCCCGAGAAAGACTACAATGACCATGAAGCTTTGCGCGGGCACCAGTGCGCATGCGTGTACGTGCCGATTTTTTCCCTACAAATCGTTTTTGGCGATTCTGTTCGGGGTGGGGCTGGGGGGGGGTGGGTGGTGTTAATCATGACCGGAATATAGGTGATAAGTGGCTAATACACTCAATTTCGTTTCTAAAAGGGTTTATCTTAACGAATTTAATATTAAACACACAACGCATATTTTCCTCGTGTGAATATTAGGGGGAAGACAGGGGAGCTTGAAGTAAGTGTTGAACGAACTTCCAGTAGAAGTGGTAGAGGCAGGTTCGATATTACCATTTAAAGAAAAATTGGAGAGGTATATGGACGGGAAAGGAATGGAGGGTTATGGGCTGAGTGCAGGTCGGTGGGACTAGGTGAGAGTAGCGTTTGGCATGGACTAGAAGGGCAGAGATGGCCTGTTTCCGTGCTGTAATTGTTACATGGTTATATAAGTCACTTATAAGTCAATAGCATCATAACATTTTAAGTAACGTTTGGATATTAAACACATAGCACATATTTTCCCCGTATGAACATATAAAATCATTGCAACACACCAATATCGCTGAATCAGTGGGAGGCCCTGGGCTTGTTTCCTTGCAACAAGACGGTCCCATCGAGGGGTGATGGGAGACAGCGATACTCGAAGGGGGTTGCTTATGTCCAGTCTATTCCGCAATTTAGTTTTCGTTGCATTCATTGCAGAGATATGTTGGAAATGGAAGCAACGTTTTCAGTGCTTTCGTGGCTACCTCAGGATATTTAGCTTTGACTTTGACCCGGAATGCTGGCAGAGATGTTATATCAAACATACTTTTCAGCCCGCCGTCATTTGCAAGCTGGAGGAGTTGATCTTCTTCCCGCGCTGACATGGATGACGCTCGGGTAATGACCTCGCGTGCGTAATGGCTCAACAGTGGACGTGACAGGGAATGAGGAAAAGTTTCCTCGTGGCCCGGTAGCACATGCTTTGCGGCCCGGTGATTGGGGACCGCTGGCTTAGAAAGTGGATGGCAGGAATGGATAGTTCTCAGAAATAGAACCTTTGCGCAACTTGGGGACTGCCTGTACCCAGTAGGCCACTGTTTGAAGAGAGTGAAATCGTTAACTAGTTGTTAAAAATCTGTCTGGCCTGAATTTTTCCAAAATGTATTTATTTGGGATTTAACATTCAATGTATTTTTTTTATTTTGCTATTTTGGTATAGCCAAGTCAAAATGAACAGGAACTGTAAATCTGGATTTCTTTTGGGTGAAGAGACCAAGACTACTTGAAGCTTATTAGTATAGATTTCACATTTATTATTGTTCATGTTCTTGCCCAGTTAAGGTGAAAGTCTAGAATTGTCAAATGAGAATGTTTATTTCTTTGGGTCTTCTGGCTCTTGTAAAGATTAAATATTTATATAATGCTATTGTGTTGAAGTGGGCTGTTAAGTATGTGTTGCTGTTCTGGAGGCCTGCTGAAACTTCTCACATTAAATATGACCACAGTAAGTCTTTTTAGCAACTTTATTATCCAAGTGCATTTGAAACTGAGGTATTGAAATTAAAACATTCAAAGGTTCAAAGGTTCACTTATCAAACTATACAATTCTGAAATTCTTCTTCTCCAGGTAGCCATGAAACCAAGAAAGAAAGGCAACATGATTATCAACCCACAAATCCCACCTCCCCGCAAAAAAAATGGAACAGGCACATTAACGCCCAAATTCCCTCCCTGCACACAAAAAAAAGTGAGAACGATCGGGCGAAAAACACAGGATATAAAATACTATTAAGACTGAAAAACAGTTTATAGTCTAAGTCCATGTCCAAAATGCAGAAAACCTGGGTAACATTCTCTGGGCACAGCGGCAGGCTCTCCCCTGTCCAGTAGCAGTGTGATCAAAAGACAGGCAGCTGGCGCTCACTCTCCACACTCACCTCGATGTTTCAATCTCCCTTGTTGCTTTAATCGATTGGAAACTTTAATTGGTGAAATGGAGTCAAACATCAGCTCGTGCCTTGTCCCATAGTCTTCTCCCCATGAGGTTCGTGCACGCTGCCTTTGCCTTCTGGAATCCTCTCAGAGACTGCAGAGCGCTGGAACACTCAAACACTCAAATCACAGGCTCCTAAATCTCCAGAA
Source organism: Mobula hypostoma (assembly GCF_963921235.1). Lineage (NCBI taxonomy): Eukaryota > Metazoa > Chordata > Chondrichthyes > Myliobatiformes > Myliobatidae > Mobula > Mobula hypostoma. The sequence goes on from NC_086128.1 coordinate 7,537,971, forward strand.
TCACATCGAAGACGAAAACAAACTTAAAAGACATAAAAGAAGTGAAATATAGTTTCGTGATCTATCCAGAAGATGTCGACTGAAGGAGTATTGTACACAGGCGCCATTTTGACCGGAAGTTGATACAGCCCTATATCAATTACAATTCTGCTTATCGTCTTCCTTTCTTCTGTTACTGATCTTGATTTAGAGTGATGGGATGTCCAGGAGGGTTTGGGAAATAAATGGGTTGGTGGACTTTCAGATATGAGACTGACAGTGTAGACTGGGGAGGGGCATGGTTGTTAGAGAAGCAATTGTGGGGAACTTGTTTTTGTGGGGATGGGGAGAATAATGCAGGAGAGATAAAAAATTGGAATAGTAGGGAAAAAGGGAAGGCTAGACTTAGACTAGGCCTGGCTTGTATGGGAGGAAAAGAGATGGTAATAAACACTAGCGTTTATGGAGAGGATCCTGATGGAAGGAGAGGAGAAGTGACCATCATTTATGAGTGATTGTAAAGTGAAAAAATTGGACAGGATATGACAGTATGGAATGACTATTGGGAAGATGCCAATACTAATTTGGTGTTGCTGAAAGGGAACCTGGGCTTCATTGTCTTTCGTCTACTATTGATTGGTGACTTCAGGACAGGTTACTGTGCATTACTCCAAAAAGAGGAATTCACTGGAAATGACACCATCCTATTGGTAGCAAGTTTACAAGGATGTCTCATTTTTTGACCCACGATTGTGGGGAAACGGCATTATTCAAATAAGTTCCCATTGTATATATCTTTTTCATAATGGATATTTCTATATCCTATCTATATGTAAATGAAGACTGTAGCCATTGTTAATTGTAAAGTTCCTGAGTGAACATTTGATTTTTTTTCTTTGTGTAACAGGAGTTTGGCATGGCAGCCAAGTGAGTTTTAATTGGGAAAGTATTGGCAGTTTCATTTTAAGTTTGCTGAAGCTTTCATTTTGGCAATCCTAGTTTTGGGTAAACGTAAACCTTGGAGTTTAGACTTTGTTTAAGAATGGTTGTTGAGAGAATGGCTTGCGGGTAAATGACGGGTGACATTTTTAAATGGTTTCCTCACAGATGCAGTATGTTTTGTACTAAATCAATATTGTTTTTGGTGTTTTGACATTGTAAATTTTAATAGAAGCCGTGATTGTTTTGAACTTGACAGGTCTAGGGTATTTTGGTGCATTTATCCTATTGCCTTTGAGGGCACTGAATCTTTGGAATTCTCTGCACTGAGAGTGATGGAGGCCGGATCATTAGACATATTTAAGATACAGAGAGATAAGTACATGAAAGATCAAGGAATTAAGATTGTAGAGAATTTGCACAGCAGAGGAGTTGAGGCCACCGCAGATCAGCCATGATCATATTGAATGTGTGGGTAGGTTTAAGTGGCCTACTCCTATCTTCTTGTGTTCTTTAGTTTGCAATCAAGTGCCATATTACGCTCCACAAGTTTTGAGATGGTGAACATGGGAGCTTCCAAAGTCATCTCTCTAAATTACTCTGCATTTGGTAATTTAAAAAAAAGTTTGATTTTTATGCATTCACAAGATACTGTATGCTGGGCATCGCCAAAACATACCTTTGAATATTAAAAATATCAATACAAATTCTGCCTTTTATTGATCATTTTTACTTCATATTTATATTTTAAGTGGGGAACTTAGATTTTTAATGTTTCAACATCTCACAATTACATTGGGATTATAGACAGCTTTACCTTTTTGGGATTTTTTAGGCGTAGCCTCCAAAGTAACTAGATGTAGCCTCATCAAATTTATTTATAATATTTCCAGTCATTAAATTGTTTTTCCTTTGAATAAACTGTTGTATCGAGACATTGCAAGCAGCAGAATTTTCATGCAATTATTTTGAAGCCTAGTTTTTTTTTAAAGTTTAACCCGACTTTCAGAAATGCACAAATATGTTTTTGTTGGGTGCATCTTAAAATAAGCTGTTAGACAGTAATTATACATTTGGTATTAAAGCTTTAAAGAGATTAAAGATTTAAAAATGAACTTTATTTGTCACAAGTACATCAGAACATATTGTGAAATGCGTCAATGGCCAACATAGTTCGAGGATGTAATGGGAGCAGCCCACAAGTGTCACCAAGCTTCTGTTGCTAATATAGCATGCTCACAACAAAGTAACCCTAACCCCATCCCGAATGCCTTTGGAATGTGGGAGGAAACTGTAGCACCTGGAGAAAAATCACATGGCCACACGGAGAATGCACAAACTCTTTGCAGATAGCGGGACAATTGAACCCGCTTCACTGGCGCTGCAATAGCGTTATGCTATCGTGTCACCTAGCTGGCAAAGTTGGTGGAAATATGATTGGTTGAATCAGGTTTTTTTTTGTTATAAATAACATTTATGTTCATTTATGTTCATCTATGTTCATCAGCAAATTTGGGACATCTCAATTGCCAATTTTGAAATGGAGCGTAGTCTTGTGGGTGTTAATTATCTGTTGCCTTTTGAATGGCTATTACAAGAATTTGCCAGACAGCAGAAGAAAATGGATGCAAAATTAGGATGCATTTTGCTGGGTGTGTAATACCCAAAATTTGGTCCGAGGTATCTAAGAATTGTCTGGGATGACCAGAAAAATGAGCTTGTTTTCCTGCTGCCATTCTCAGTGGTTTTATGCCTTCAGTGACTTTATAATCCTGAGATTCTTATCTCAGTTTGAACACTTTTGCATATATCTTTTGCATGCCAAAAAGCTGCTTTGGTTTTCATTATACCAAATGCATGAAGTAACTACATCTATTTATTTCTAAAGGTATGTAAGAGGAGGAATATGCATATAACTGAGAAACTTTACATTTGATATTGGATACCAGAGCTGGAGTTGTTCAGGCTGCCTTCACCTGACATAGGAGCAGAATTGGCCTATTTGGCCCAAGGTGTCTGCTCCACCGTTTGATCATGGGTGATTTATTTTTCCTCTCAACCTCAATCTCCTATCTTCTCCCTGTAACCCTTGACATCCTTACTAATCAAGAATCAATCAATCTCCGCTTTAGATATATGCAGTGGCTTGGCCTCCACAGCCGTCTGTGGCACTGTGTTCCACAGATTCTTCACCTCCTGGCTAAAGAGATTCCTCTTCACCTCTGTTCTAAAGGAACAGCCTTCTATCCTGAGGCTATGCCCTCTGGTCCAAGATTCTCCCTCTATCACAAACATCCTCTCCACATACACTCTTCTATCTACACTTTTTTTTAAGAGTCCACCCTTTGCCAAGGTTTACCCAGCCACACATGCAAACACTAAGAATGCAAAAAGGTTAGTATTTTTCAAAACAATATGTTTTCTTTCTATATTTCAGGCCGTGATGTGAAAGTAGGAAGTTCACCAGTAAGATGGGAGGGGAGGCTCCTCGCACACTGGCAAATTCCAGGCTAAAGAAGAGGTTCGTCATTCTAGGCATAGGGAAGACTTAGGTTCAAACAGGAGCCAAGCTGAGGAGGCTAAAAATCACTGTGGGGAGCACATTTTGTACCCAGTCTTCATCAGTGCAGACCATTTTCAAATATGTGATGAATAATACATGTTAATCTATCACCCACGCCATACACAGTTTTTATTCACTGATACTATGATTCACTTTGTAAGATATACTGAAAGAACAATTTTTTTCACTCCTACCCTCCCACACAACTCTCATTCAACAGAGGAAGGTGAGCAGGAGTAAGAAAGGAACCTAAGAATAGAGGCAGAGAAAGAGGTAGCTGCACTGTGTGGCTAGCGTTGTTGTGTATCAGATAGTGACACCAAGATGGCAGAAGAAAATGGGTGGAAGCTGCAGGTGGTATGTAGACAGTTGGCTCCAGGTAGATAAAGACGTAGAGGATCTTGGAGAGGGCATTAACTTACCTCAAATCTCTTGGATATAGCTGGGTTAGAGAAACATGCATGAGAAGTCTGGATTTTATTGCACAAGGATTTGAGTACATGATTAAAGATGTCTTGCTACAATTAAAAAGGTTCCTCATGAGACAGCACCAAGTAATGATATATTTATCATTATATATATATATAATGAATCCTGAAGGTTTGCTGTGAGGGGAGGAGACACTTCTGTTTTGTAATGCAAGTAGACTAGGCTTCTGTTCCCTTTCATTTGGAAGGTTCAACACAAGGTCATAGTCTCAAGGAAAAGGGATTGGCCATTCAGGACAGGTGAGAAGAAATTATTTCACCCAGAAGTAGGTGCCTTTTATTCCCCAATATTATTTCTGTTGTCTCTGTCTATAAGGGACCCACATTAATTTTGGCTAGCCGCTGTCTTTTTGCATGTTAAAGGAAGATAGCAGCCTGTTTTCTTTTATTATTGATTACTTGCATATTTGCTTTTCCTCATCATTTCCTGGCAACATTTCAAGCCTTTTTTTTCAACTGGTACTCCATTCAACGTTTCTTTATAGTGAAGCAACACTCACAACACGGTGGAGGAACTCAGCAGGTCGGGCAGCATCCATGGAAAAGATCGGTCGACGTTTCGGGCCGGAACCCTTCGAAGGACCTGAGTTCCTCCAGCGTGTTGTGAGTGTTGCTTTGACCCCAGCATCTGCAGATTATTTTGTCTTTATAGCGAAGACTGGGTGACTTTTCCTTTTAAAGCCACAAGTATATTTATTACTTATACATGGTGTGAGCAGAATTATCTGCAGCTTAATGTGAAAAAGACTAAGGAGCTGGTGGTAGACCTGGGGAGAGCTAAGGTACCGGTGACCCCTATTTCCATCCGGGGGGTCAGTGTGGACATGGTGGAGGATTACAAATATCTGGGGATACGAATTGACAGTAAACTGGACTGGTCAAAGAACACTGAGGCTGTCTACAAGAAGGGTCAGAGCCGTCTCTATTTCCTGAGGAGACTGAGGTCCTTTAACATTTGCCGGACGATGCTGAGGATGTTCAACGAGTCTGTGGTGGCCAGTGCGATCATGTTTGCTGTTGTGTGCTGGGGCAGCAGGCTGAGGGTAGCAGATACAAACAGAATCAACAAACTCATTCGTAAGGCCAGTGATGTTGTGGGGATGGAACTGGACTCTCTGACGGTGGTCTCTGAAAAGAGGATGCTGTCCAAGTTGCATGCCATCTTGGTCAATGTCTCCCATCCACTACATAATGTACTGGGTGGGCACAGGAGTACATTCAGCCAGAGACTCATTCCACCGAGATGCAACACAGAGCGTCATAGGAAGTCATTACTGCCTGTGGCCATCAAACTTTACAACTCCTCCCTTGGAGGGTCAGACACCCTGAGCCAATAGGCTGGTCCTGGACTTATTTCCTGGCATAATTTACATATTACTATTTAATTATTTATGATTTTATTACTGTTTAATGATTTATGGTGCAACAGTAACGAAAACCAATTTCCCCCGGGATCAATAAAGTATGACTATGACTATAAGCGGTGTACTAATTATTTAAGTGTTAGCAATTACTTATTCACTGTTTTAATTTGCAATGCGGTTTCTCAGTCTATCATAGCCAATGTACATCTCTTGTTGTCTTAGTTTCCTGTGTTTAGATTTATAGCACTTGATTTAAAACTCCAACATGTTATTCTAATCCTCGGGTACTTAACAACTATATATTAATTATTCCTTTCTCATTGCATAATACTAGAAGTAAAACAGCCTGCATCCCCTTTATCTGAGCATGCTGATGTAGAAAGCCATATCCTCAATGATACATTCTTACTCCCAATTTGATTAGGTCAGTCAACATTTTGCTTAAAGATTCATGTATTACTCACGATATTACACTTACAACATGCACCTAATTTGTAGCATGTCCTACATTACTGTCATTTGGTGGGAAATGTCTGTAGACTCTGTGTCTTCTACCATTGCTGTTTCTTATTCTACCTGAACTGATCCTACATCTTGATTTTCCGAATTAAAATTTTTCTCTCTCCACTGTCTTCATCTCTATTTTAATCAGGGCCACCACTCTCTTCTTTCTATTTTGCCTATCTCTTATACAATTTAAGCTTCCTGGAATATTTAATTCCCAGCCTCAGTCACTTTGCAGTTTCACTTTGGCTTTTAGATCATAAGTACTTGTGTTATCCATCCATCCATCACTCCCTCCCTCACTCACTTGCAGATGATGCTAGAATTGGACTTTGATGCCCACTTAGCTGTAATAGCATTGCACTAACTGCTATGCCGCCGTGATGGCCAACCTTGTGAAAGCTATGTGCTCCTGGGTAGGGGCTGTTCAAGAATTTGCCTTCTCCAGATGAGAGAGGTTCTGCTGGGTTTGGATAGTTTTCTATCAAGAACATAGGAATGAATGTATGAATTAGGAACAGGAGTAGGCACTTTGGCATCTCGGGCCCGCTTGGTTATTTAATAAGTTCATGATTTATTTGATTGTAACTTAACTGTTCTGAATTGCTGGAGGATACTTCTAAACTCATGTTTATCAAATATTATTTTGGGGATCTGAAGGGTAAGTTTTTCTGCAGAGGATATTGAATATATGAGAAGATTAAGCTTTATTTGTCATATGTATAAGTATTTAAAAAAATGGAGGCAGGTATGTAGATAGGAAAAGTTTTGAAGGATGTGGACCAAATGCTGTCAAATAAGATTAGTTTAGATAGGTCAGCATGGATGAGTTGGGCTGGAGGGCCTGTTTCTGTGCTGAATAATCTACCGTGCTTCTGCTCAACTTCGAGGAAGAATATTTTATAGACTGAGTCAAAATGATGGTAGACAGAAACAGCTCGTTCTGATACAAACAGAAAGAGAGTGCAAATCTGTCAAATTTGCTTATTATTATTATATTGTCCTTCAGATTGTAGTGTGCCCAGATGGAAGATGAAGTTTTCTGCAGGTGACGCACCATGCCTCATTGTAACAGTACAAGGAGCTACAGACAAAGGTTAGAGTGGTATGGTAAATTAAAGTGACAGGCTACAGGAACTTCATGATCACTCTTTAAGTTTATATTCAATTTGCCAAGCTATAAACAGTAGCATTGTTAGTTTTCCTAATTGTTTGCGGCACTGCATCCTAGCCTGTAAGAAACTGTACACTAGGTCATCCGGATCCCTCTGCATCTTGGAGTTCTGCAATCTGTCACCATTCAGATAAAAAGCTGTTTCACTTTTCTTGTATCAATGAAAAATTTCACAATTTCCACTGATAAATGACAATGGTCAATTGTTCAGCTGAGCAGAACCAATCTGCAGAAGAAATATGAAGAATGCAGGACATGTTAGCCATATCTGGACTTGGCCTCCACAGCCACTCTTGGCAACAAATTCCACAGATTTAGCACCGTTTGACTAAAGTAATTTCTCTGCATCTCAGTTCTAAATGGATGTCCTTCAGTCCTGAAGTTGTGTCCTCTTGTCCTAGACTCCCCTACCATGGGAAATAACTTTGTCCTATCTAATCTGTTCAGACCTTTTAACATTTGGAATGTTTCTATGAGATCCCCCCCTCATTTTCCTGAACTACAGGGGATACAGCCCAAGAGCTGCCAGACGTTCCTCATACAGTAATCCTTTCATTCTTGGAATCATTCTCATGAATCTTCTCTGAACCCTCTTCACCATCAGTATATCCTTTCTAAAATAAGGAGCCCAAAACTGCACACAATACTCCAGTGTGAATTTGAACCACATGGCAGGCTATGTGCTGTGTGTGTATTTGCATTTCGTAGTCTAGAGCCATCTTCTATTTGATCACTCAAATAAAACCTATTTAATGAGGCAATGTTAACAGGATGCTTGAGGACCACGAGCGTTGAGTGCCGATGGACGAGACAGATATAAACCTCTCGTGAAATCTTGTTGGTCAAACCTTATGGTCTGAATAGGTCTTGACATGCATGACGTGTATTCTATACTGCAGGACTGCCTGATGCTCAGAGGCATTCATTCACAATGTGGAAAATGACATTATTTCCTCTCTTTCTACATCCCACCCTCTGTCAGATCAGCGATGCTTCTCTCAATGTTGCCTCAATCAACACAGTGGCTTCAGAATACAGCGTCTAAAGCCTTTCATCAAGAGCAAGACCTGGTTTTCCAGCTCTGACATCTGCCCTATCTTCAAGTGAAAGGGAACAGCCTACTAACAGACCAGCTACAGACACTAGAGAAACATTGGATGTATTGATTTCAAAAGCTGCTATTGAAATTGCCCTTTACATTTAATCAAATAATTATCAATGATCTAATTGAATAATTCACAAGATCATTGTGTGTTGGTCAGCCAGAAAGAACCAATTAAGATGATGAAGGGATCAGAAAGAGTATTCTGCATCAAGACAAGAATGTTCTGTTTTCTAAAAAGGAAAACCTTGGTTTATTGCAAGCATGATACAAAATAGTAACATTCCCACTGATTGGAAAATGATATGTTTATGGGGACCAGCTGGATGTTTTCTTTAACATTGCCATTTAACCTTGCATTGCAAATTTCAGAAGGAACTTTAAGAACATAAGAAGTAGAAGTAGGAGCAGGAGTGGGCCATCTGGCCCGTTGAGCTTGCTCTGCCATTCAGTTAAATCATGGCTGATCTGGTGATGGACCTACCTGCCTTTCCCCCATAATCTTTAATTCCCCTACTATGCAAAAATCTATCCAACCTTGTCTTAAATATACACACTGAGGTAGCCTCTACTGCTTCATTGGGCAGAGAATTCCACGGTTTCACCACTCTCTGGGAAAAGCAGTTCCTCTTCACCTGCATCCTAAATCTACTCTCCTGAATCTAGAGGCTATGTCCCCTAGTTCTAGTCTCACCTACCAGTGGAAACAACTTTACTGCCTCTATCTTTTCTATCCCTTTCATAATGTTATATGTTTCTATAAGATAAGAAAGAGGGAAGGTTCCCCAAATGTTATTTTTCTAGCCCTTTCTACTCCAATTGCTACCTATAATACATCCCAGAGGAGGTTGATAATAACTATTTATAGCAAATAATAAGTGAGGAGTAGACCTTTCAAAAGCTGGTTAATAATTTAAATTGACTACCAGAGGGATTAGGAGCATTGGTGGGTTTTGCCTCATAAGTCCAGGTATCCTAAGAAGTGTTCAATTGGAAAAAATATCTTGGCTTCTGACCTTATTTTGACTACAGTAATTTGATATTCCTCTTCAGGGTTGGGTCGCATAATTTTAATTTGATACCTGCATCTGAAAGAGTGGTTAGAATCTATTTAATTTCATATCTACTTTTTTTAAAAAGCAGCTGGAGCCTAGATTTTTGTGCTCTAGCCTCTAGGACCTACATCTTAACATGAGCATTCTTGTGTAAGTTTGTTGCAATGAAATGTATTTGGTTTTCAATTACATTTTTAGATCAATACAAATTACTTTGGAAAAGCTGTATTTTTAACTAATCCTTTAGTCACTGCAAACCTGATTAGTCTTTACAGTTGGTTGCTTCCGAGAAGTGTCTTGTTGCATCCTTGTTAGGTTTGCATTTGTACATGAATTTATCTAATATTACAGGAAATATCCCCAGTCTAGAGTATTGAATATATTTTCATTTTGTATTACTTTTGTGAACTTTATAATCAAATTGTTTAAATTTTTTAAGCCTCGCAAACCTATGTAGCCTTTCCACGTACTCTTAAGTTGGGAAAAACTGCATTACATTACTGTGTTACTATTCATGCTTGTAATGCTCAGGGTTTGGGATGAGGATGCTGAAAGATGCCTATTGGCTAGAGTCATACCAACCTACAGTGGAGGCCAAGTGTACTGTCTGGGGCTGAAGAGTTCTTCAGGGCAGCATCCTATGCCAAATGAGGCAGGAGTTTTCACTGATTTCATGATGTTAATTTTTATTAGCAATTCACCAATGTTCTTGGGCACGAAGAACTAGAAACCAATTGTGGATGAGTTGACAAGCAGTGAAGAGTATTTGAACTGTGCAAGTGCCGGGTAATGACTACCTCCGTGAGGTACTTAAACCATGATTTTTGGTTATATTACCATCAATTAATCCCCATCAATCAATCCTGGATGTTAACATTTCACAGATACTTGGCATGACTGACCAAAGAATGATCAATTCTATATTGATAACATATTTGTTTTCTCCTCATGCTTATGTTGTAAAATTTGTGAATAGGTATAACCTTTGAACAAACTGTAGGTTATCTTGCTGATGAATGCTTTCTGATTTTTAAAAATTGAAGATAATGTGCGCACAGCCATTTGGGTCCAAATAACTGCCCAGGGCTATATGTAGAAGTTCATTTATTGATGTTGAGCTTTTAATGCCGTTAAGGTAAAAACATTCAACAACTATATAACAACATAATAATATGCCTTTGCGAGGTTATAATTATATTGTTCCGAGTTCCTATCTTGTCAGAGTAAATGTCACTACATCTATAAAGAGGTGAAACAATTAAGTTAAAATTATAGTGTTTACTCAAAAAGAGCTTTACCTGAGTAAGTTGAGTTGTATCTATATCGTGTGAGATACCTTAGACCGATCAAAAGAAAACAAAAGACTTTGGAGCGATGAGCTATGTTAGTTTGTAGACCCTTTTGAACAGAAGAAATCACAAAATTTTATTGCGTGATTTATGGTTTCAGCACATTGCTTTCATATTGTTATATTGATAGAAGAGATCAATGTAGCCATTAAAAACAGGGAAGTCTGAGCTGAAGCTGTATTATCTGAACATAACTAAACAATTTCATTTAAATCAAAAAGCTATCAACTTGTACATAGTGGTGCAATTTTTTTTATTCCTACCAAGAGCCAATGAAAATGACTGGTTACATAGAATTTACAACAAGGAACCAACTATTCTGAGTACACCTGAGTTGAAAGTCCTTATTGAATCAACCTACCCTCTCCCCATTTACCTTCATTATTTTGCGTCACTTTTAATCACAATCTTTTGATCTTCATTCCACAGGCCTTTATCTCTGGTAATGGAATAAGAACATAATAACATACATTACAAAAGGAATTCTCTTGTTAAAGTATGGTGGCCTAGAAATTCTAGCAGACTTATTTAAAACTACTGGATGATTGGACTGGATAACTGCCGACGGGACATCAACCGTCTCGACTTCACCGCACCTTGTCCCCATTCCAACCTCACTCCTTCGGAACGCTCTGCTCTCCGCTCCCTCCGCACTAATCCTAACATTATTATTAAACCCGCTGATAAGGGTGGTGCTGTTGTTGTCTGGCGTACTGACCTCTACCTTGCCGAGGCACAGCGACAACTCGCGGATACCTCCTCTTATTTACCCCTCGATCGTGACCCCACTAAGGAGCACCAGGCCATTGTCTCCCACACTATCAACGACTTTATCCGCTCAGGGGATCTCCCATCCACTGCTACCAACCTTATAGTTCCCACACCCTGCACTTCCCGTTTCTACCTCCTACCCAAGATCCACAAACCTGCCTGTCCTGGCCGACCTATTGTCTCAGCTTGCTCCTGCCCCACCGAACTCGTTTCTGCATACCTCGACACTGTTTTATCACCCCTTGTTCAATCCCTTCCGACCTATGTTCGTGACACTTCTCACGCTCTTAAACTTTTCGATGATTTTAAGTTCCCTGGCCCCCACCGCTTTATTTTCACCTTGGATGTCCAGTCCCTATATACTTCCATCCCGCATCAGGAAGGTCTCAAAGCTCTACGCTTCTTTTTGGATTCCAGACCTAATCAGTTCCCCTCTACCACCACTCTGCTCCGTCTAGCAGAATTAGTCCTTACTCTTAATAATTTCTCCTTTTGCTCCTCCCATTTCCTCCAAACTAAAGGTGTAGCTATGGGCACCCATATGGGTCCTAGCTATGCCTGCCTTTTTGTTGGGTTTGTGGAACAATCTATGTTCCGTGCCTATTCTGGTATCTGTCCCCCACTTTTCCTTCGCTACATCGACGACTGCATTGGCGCTGCTTCCTGCACGCATGCAGAACTCGTTAACTTTATTAACTTTGCCTCCAACTTTCACCCTGCCCTCAAGTTTACCTGGTCCATTTCTGACACCTCCCTCCCCTTTCTAGATCTTTCTGTCTCTGTCTCTGGAGACAGCTTATCCACTGATGTCTACTATAAGCCTACTGACTCTCACAACTATCTGGACTATTCCTCTTCTCACCCTGTCTCTTGCAAAAACGCCATCCCCTTCTCGCAATTCCTCCGTCTCCGCCGCATCTGCTCTCAGGATGAGGCTTTTCATTCTAGGACGAGGGAGATGTCTTCATTTTTTAAAGAAAGGGGCTTCCCTTCCTCCACTATCAACTCTGCTCTTAAACGCATCTCCCCCATTTCACGTACATCTGCTCTCACTCCATCCTCCCACCACCCCACTAGGAATAGGGTTCCCCTGGTCCTCACCTACCACCCCACCAGCCTCCGGGTCCAACATATTATTCTCCGTAACTTCCGCCACCTCCAACGGGATCCCACCACTAAGCATATCTTTCCCTCCCCGCCTCTCTCTGCATTCCGCAGGGATCGCTCCCTACACAACTCCCTTGTCCATTCGTCCCCCCCATCCCTCCCCACTGATCTCCCTCCTGACACTTATCCGTGTAAGCGGAACAAGTGCTACACATGCCCTTACACTTCCTCCCTTACCACCATTCAGGGCCCCAAACAGTCCTTCCAGGTGAGGCATCACTTCACCTGTGAGTCGACTGGGGTGATATACTGCGTCCGGTGCTCCCGATGTGGCCTTTTATATATTGGTGAGACCCGACGCAGACTGGGAGACCGCTTTGCTGAACATCTACGCTCTGTCCGCCAGAGAAAGCAGGATCTCCCAGTGGCCACACATTTTAATTCCACATCCCATTCCCATTCTGACATGTCTATCCACGGCCTCCTCTACTGTAAAGATGAAGCCACACTCAGGTTGGAGGAACAACACCTTATATTCCGTCTGGGTAGCCTCCAACCTGATGGCATGAACATTGACTTCTCTAACTTCCGCTAGGCCCCACCTCCCCCTCGTACCCCATCTGTTACTCTTTTTAATGCACCCATTCTTTCTCTCACTCTCCTTTTTCTCCCTCTGTCCCTCTGAATATACCTCTTGCCCATCCTCTGGGTCACCCGCCCCCCCGTCTTTCTTCCCGGACCTCCTGTCCCATGATCCTCTCGTATCCCCTTCTGCCTATCACCTGTCCAGCTCTCGGCTCCATCCCTCCCCCTCCTGTCTTCTCCTATCATTTTGCATCTCCCCCTCCCCCTCCAGCTTTCAAATCCCTTACTCACTCTTCCTTCAGTTAGTCCTGACGAAGGGTCTCGGCCTGAAACGTCGACTGCGCCTCTTCCTATAGATGCTGCCTGGCCTGCTGCGTTCACCAGCAACTTTGATGTATGTTGCTTGGATGATTGTAGTCTGTTTCTGACTTTGGACTTGTTTTACTTATTCCCGAAACTGGCTACTGATAAGGTAGTTGGTGTCTTAGTGATTGAAAATATTCTACTTGTGATTGGGCTGCGGGATGGGGGGAAATTGGGAGCTGGTGGCTACAGACAAAGGATTGTAGCCTGGAGTTGATAGGTGAGAAGAAGGGTAGAATGGGATGAACGCAAACAACAGGAATTCTGCAGATGCTGGAAATTCAAGCAACACACATCAAAGTTTCTGGTGAACGCAGCAGGCCAGGCAGCATCTCTAGGAAGAGGTGCAGTCGACGTTTCAGGCCGAGACCCTTCGTCAGGACTAACTGAAGGAAGAGTGAGTAAGGGATTTGAAAGTTGGAGGGGGAGGGGGAGATCCAAAATGATAGGAGAAGACAGGAGGGGGAGGGATGGAGCCAAGAGCTGGACAGGTGATAGGCAAAAGGGATACGAGAGGATCATGGGACAGGAGGTCTGGGAAGAAAGACAAGGCGGGGGGGGACCGAGAGGATGTGCAAGGGGTATATTCAGAGGGACAGAGGGAGAAAAAGGAGAGTGAGAGAAAGAATGTGTGTATAGAAATAAGTAACAGATGGGGTACGAGGGGGAGGTGGGGCATTAGCGGAAGTTAGAGAAGTCGATGTTCATGCCATCAGGTTGGAGGCTACCCAGACGGAATATAAGGTGTTGTTCCTCCAACCTGAGTGTGGCTTCATCTTTACAGTAGAGGAGGCCGTGGATAGACATGTCAGAATGGGAATGGGATGTGGAATTAAAATGTGTGGCCACTGGGAGATCCTGCTTTCTCTGGCAGACAGAGCGTAGGTGTTCAGCAAAGCGGTCTCCCAGTCTGCGACGGGTCTCGCCAATATATAAAAGGCCACATCGGGAGCACCGGACGCAGTATATCACCCAGGCTGACTCACAGGTGAAGTGTTGCCTCACCTGGAAGGACTGTTTGGGGCCCTGAATGGTGGTAAGGGAGGAAGTGTAAGGGCATATGTAGCACTTGTTCCGCTTACACAGATAAGTGCCAGGAGGGAGATCAGTGGGGAGGGATGGGGGGGACGAATGGACAAGGGAGTTGTGTAGGGAGCGATCCCTGCGGAAAGCGGGGGAGGGGGGAGGGAAAGATGTGCTTAGTGGTGGGATCCCGTTGGAGGTGGCGGAAGTTACGAAGAATAATATGTTGGACCCGGAGGCTGGTGGGGTGGTAGGTGAGGACCAGGGGAACCCTATTCCTAGTGGGGTGGCGGGAGGATGGAGTGAGAGCAGATGTACGCGAAATGGGGGAGATGCGTTTAAGAGCAGAGTTGATAGTGGAGGAAGGGAAGCCCCTTTCTTTAAAAAAAAGACATCTCCCTCGTCCTAGAATGAAAAGTCTCCGCCGCATCTGCTCCCCTTGTACCCCATCTGTTACTTATTCTTATACACACATTCTTTCTCTCACTCTCCTTTTTCTTCCTCCGTCCCTCTGAATATACCCCTTGCCCATCCTCTGGGCCCCCTCCCCCTTGTCTTTCTTCCCGGACCTCCTGTCCCATGATCCTCTCGTATCCCTTTTGCCAATCACCTGTCCAGCTCTTGGCTCTATCCCTCCCCCTCCTGTCTTCTCCTATCATTTTGGATCTCCCCCTTCCCCTTCCACTTTCAAATTCCTTACTCACTCTTCCTTCAGTTAGTCCTGACGAAGGGTCTCGGCCTGAAACGTCGACTGTACCTCTTCCTAGAGATGCTGCCTGGCCTGCTGCGTTCACCAGCAACTTTGATGTGTGTTGCTTGAATTTCCAGCATCTGCAGAATTCCTTGTGTTTGTATTTTTTTTAAGCTTGCTTTTGATAGATGTAATTACCCCTGCTGTAAATCTACAATTAGATCGTGGAGAAAATCTATCAATTAGCTCAAATGATAATAACGAGCAAATGAGCCCCATCTTTTCACAAAATCAAATAAAGGTTCAAAGGTTTGGCTTCTAATTTTCTCCAAACTAAGACATAGCATCACTTGAGAGAACCATTGTAACAAAGTAGGAGCTGATATATCCGCAAACAACAGGGTCCTGACGAAGGGTCTCGGCCTGAAACGTCGACTGTACCTCTTCATAGAGATGCTGCCTGGCCTGCTGGATTCACCAGCAACTTTGATGTGTGTTGCTAGAATGGGATGAAGTTCAGTGCTTTGTAAGCAAAGATGCGGAGGTGTTGGTGAGACTGGGCTGTAAGCAATGTCTGAGTCATTGGAAGGTGCTCTGCAAGCAAGATCAGGGTTATAATTTGGTGTCTGCAAATAAGTTTGGAAGGTGGGATGTGGGATGGCATGTGCAGATAAGTGCTGTGATGTGGTCGTGGAGATGAGGTCCTCTATCATGGCCCAGGCTTTGTGGTTGTAGAAATTGGATTGGAATGGGAAATTTTAGTGTCATGTTTGGAAGCAGTAGTGGAGACATATTGAATGAAAGGCAATCGATAAAGGTTTTGATTCTTCACACTCCCAAGTCCTCATCTCATCTTTTGTCCCACACCATTTGTATTGAACAGACCCCATCAACCCACAATGTCTGTACCAACCATGATGCTAAATAGAGCTGCACATTTGCTTGCACATGGTCTCTGTCCCTCAATTCCATGTCTGTTCGTGTGTCTGTGTAAATGTCACTGAAGCAATATTGTCGTATCTACTTCAATACCTCCCCTGATAGAGGCTCCTATCATTCTGCATATATAAATTATAAAAAGCATAATTTGGAAACAAGTGTTCTCAGGGAAATGTACAGAAGAAATGTGGCAAATGTTCAGGGGATATTTGTGTGGGGTTCTGAGTAGGTACGTTCCAATGAGACATGAAAAGGATGGTAAGGTACAAGAACCGTGGTGTACAAAGGCTGTTGTAAATCTAGTCAAGAAGAAAAGAAGAGCTTACAAAAGGTTCAAAAAACTAGGTAATGATAGGAATCTAGAAGATTATAAGGCTAGCAGGAAGGAGCTTTAAGAATGAAATTAGGAGAACCAGAAGGGGCCATGAGAAGGCTTTGGCGGAAAGGATTAAGGAAAACCCCAAGGCATCCTACAAGTATGTGAAGAGCAAGAGGATAAGATGTGAAAGAATAGGACCAATCAAGTGTGACAGTGGAAAAGTGTTTATGGAACCGGAGGAAGTAGTGGAGGTACTTAATGAATACTTTGATTCAGTATTCACTACGGAAAAGGATCTTGGCAATTGTAGGGATGACTTGCAGCAGACTGAAAAGCTTGAGCATGTAGATGTTAAGGAAGAGGATGTGCTGGAGCTTTTGGAAAGCATCAAGTTGGATCAGTCACTGGGACCGGACGGGATGTACACCAGGCTACTGTGCGAAGTGAGGTGGTAGATTGCTGAGCCTCTGGCAATGATCTTTGCATCATCAATGAGGACGGGAGAAGTTTCAGAGGATTGGAGGGTTGCGGATGTTGTTCCCTTATTCAAAAAAAGGAGTAGGGATAGCCCAGGAAATTATAGGCCGGTGAGTCTTACTTCAGTGGTTGGTAAGTTGATGGAGAAGATCCTGAGAGGCAGGATTTGTGAAGATTTGGAGAGGCATAATATGATTAGGAATAGTCAGCATGGCTTTGTCAAAGGCAGGTCGTGCCTTACAAGCCTGATTGATGTTTTTGAGGATGTGACTAAACACATTGATGAAGGTAGAGCCGTAGATGTAGAGTATATGGATTTCAGCAAGGCATTTGATAAGGTACCCCATGCAAGGCTTATTGAGAAAGTAAGGAGGCATGGGATCCAAGGGGACGTTGCTTTGTGGATCCAGAGCTGGCTTGCCCACAGAAGGCAAAGAGTGGTTGTAGACGGGTCATATTCTGCATGGAGGCCAGTGACCAGTGGTGTGCCTCAGGGATCTGTTCTGGGACCCCTACTCTTTGTGAGTTTTATAAATGACCTGGATGAGGAAGTGGAGGGATGGGTTAGTAAATTTGTTGATGACACAAAGGTTGGGGGTGTTGTGGATAGTGTGGGGAGCTGTCAGAGGTTACAACTGGACATTGATAGGATGCAAAACTGGGCTGAAAAGTGGCAGATGGAGTTCAACCCAGATAGGTGTGAGGTGATTCATTTTGGTAGGTCAAATATGATGGCAGAATATAGTATTAATGGTAAGACTCTTGGTAGTATGGAGGATCAGAGGGATCTTGGGGTCCGAGTCCATAGGACACTCAAAGCTGCTGTGCAGGTTGACTCTGTGGATAAGAAGGCATACGGTGCATTGGCCTTCATCAATCGTGGGATTGAGTTTAAGAGCCGAGAGGTAATGTTGCAGCTATATAGGACCCTGGTCAGACCCCACTTGGAGTATTGTGCTCAATTCTGGTCGCCTCACTACAGGAAGGACGTGGAAACCATAGAAAGGTTGCAGAGGAGATTTAGAAGGATGTTGCCTGGATTGGGGAGCATGCATTATGAGAATAGGTTGAGTGAACTTGGCCTTTTCTCCTTGGAGCGGCGGAGGATGAGAGGTGACCTGATAGAGGTGTATAAGATGATGAGAGGCATTGATCGTGTGGATAGTCAGAGTCTTTTCCCCAGGGCTGAAATGGCTGGCATGAGAGGGCATAGTTTTAAGGTGCTTGGAAGTAGGTACAGAGGAGATGTCAGGGGTAAGTTTTGTTTTTTTACGCAGACAGTGGTGAGTGTGTGGAATGGGCTGCCGGCGGCAGTGGTAGAGGCAGAAACGATAGGGTCTTTTAAGAGACTCCTGGATGGGTACATGGAGCTCAGAAAAATAGAGGACTATGGGTAAAGCCTAGTAATTTTTAAGGTGGGGACATGTTTGGCACAGCTTTGTGCGCTGAAGGGCCTGTATTGTGTTGTAGGTTTTCTATGTTTCTATATATTAAAAAAAAGAGAAAAAACCCTCATAAATCATTTAAAACTTTTCTCCTCTCAGCTTAAAAGCTATGTCCTCTAGTATTTAACATTTCCAGCCTCTTGAGGAGGGGGGAGCGGGGGGAAGACTCTGACAGTCTATGCTTATTGTAATTTTATATCGTTCTATCAGGTTACTCCCTCGGGCTCTGATGTTCTAGGGAAAAGCGTGGTGGTTAGCACGATGCTACTGGAGTTCAGTTCAGCATCTGTAAGAAATCTGTACATTCTCCCCGTAGAAAGCGTGGGTTTTCTCCTGGTGCTCCGGTTTCCTCTGTCAGTCGAAAGATGTACTGGTTAGTAGATGAACTGGTCATTGTAAGTTGTCCCATGATTGGGCTGGGGTTAATTTGGGGGCTTTTGAGTGGTGAGGCTTGCAGGGATCAGAAGGGCCTATTCCGCGCTGTATCTCAATCAATCAATAATTAATTTCATCTCCTTGTAGCTGGTACTCTATAATCCAGGCAGCATCCTTGTGAAACTTATTTTATATTCTTTCCAAAGCCTTCATCCTTCCTCTAAAGTGGTGATCAGAGCCATACAAGTATTCTACAAGTGGCCCAACTAAAAGTTTAATACAGTGTAGCTGCAACGTAACTTTCCAACTTCTATACTCAATCCCCTGACTAGTGAAGACAAGCATGCATAAAGCCCTCTTTGCCATTCTATCTAATTAATTACCATCAATCTTCAGTCTTGTTGTAGGGTCTTGACTCAAGGCATTGACTTGCACCTTCTGTCTCCATTGATACTGACTGACCACCTGAATTCTTCTGTTGTTTTTCTTGTTTTGCTAATCCACCATGCAGCAGGTGACACTGGAAATTGTTACAAGCGACTGTGGAGGCCAAGTCATTGGGTGTATTTAAGGCAGAGATGACTAGGTTCTTGATTAGCCAGGGCATCAAAGGTTATGGGGTGAAAGAAGGGGAGTGGGGATGACTGGCTGAAGTGATTCAACCCATGATTGAATGGCAGAGCAGACTTGATGGCCGAATGGTCTACTTCTGCTCCTAAATCTTTTGGTCTTATGGAAACAATTCAAAAATCACTACCTTTTGTTACCTTCTGTAATTTTCTCCACAATTCTTGAATTTGTGTATGTAACCGCAGTTCCTTCTAGAGCTCATAGTTGCTCATGGACTGTAACTTCTCCTTTCCCATTCACATTTATCAGTTGGTCCTCTGTGATTGCTGCCTTGATACCGAGAAGGAAAAACCAAATGTTAGATTTTGGCAAAAGATATTTGATCCTTCATTTCTATTCTTTGCTGAGCAATAACTTAGTAGTATAATCAACATACCCTAGAGTGAACTCTAAGTTGTTATGACCCTTGTATTGAAAATTGGAAGCTGGCACTTTTGGGCCAAGGAGATTTTTGGACTACCAGCACCTTACTTTGCCAGATGCCTGTTCACTTAAAATGTTAAGTGCTATGGAGAGACATGTTATTGTGAAGAGATTGCCGTCTTATTTTTCCCCATAAAGATCCATGTTTCATAAATTTATTTATTAGCATTGTTGGAAAAATAATTTTTTTCTTGAAAAATTAGTATTTCTAATCGTTTACGTAGACACACGGATGTTTAGGTCACCATTGGAATTTCTGAATGACCTGAATTTAATAGCACTCAGTGAGGAATATACAGTAGATGTCTTTGTCATGCATGTTATGACTCAAAGGATCCTATATCACCGTATGTGTGCAAAGAAGGCTATATATATGGAAAGAGACCAATGAAATGCGTCATCATTTCTCTTTCATCTGGGAATAATCTTGGAAACAATGGAGGAAAAAGCATAGGGAGTATTGAGTCTCATCCCTTAGGTTGAATCTTATCATTGAGTCATAAACACAAGAGGTTCTGCAGATGCTGGCAATCTTGAGCAACACACACAAAATTCTGTGGGAACTCAGCAGGTCAGGCAGCATCTATGGAAATGAATAAACTGCTGATGTCTCAGGCTGAGACCCTTCATTAGGACTGAAAAGGAAGGGGGAAGATGCCAGAATAAGAAGGAGGAGAGGGGAAGGAGTATAAACTAGAAAATGATAGGTGAAGACAGGTGAGGGCAAAGTTAGGAGGGCTAGGGGGAGAGAGAGACGAAGTGAGAAGCTGGTAGTTGATAGGTGGAAAAGGTAAAGGGCTGAAAACGAAAGAATCTGATAGAAGAAAGTGGACCATGGGAAAAGGGGATGGGCACTGGGGGAGCTGATAGGAAGGTGAGGAGAAGAGAAGAGGTAAGTAGAGGGAAGAGGAGGGGGAAAAATTACCAGAAGTTGGGGAAATCAATATTCATACCATCAGGTTAGAGGCTATCCAGAAGGAATGTGAGATGTTGCTCCTCCATATTTTCAGTTGTAATTACTTGCACTCTGTGGCCACTTTATTAGGTATCCCCTGTACCTAATAAAATGGCCACTGAGTGTATGTTCATGATCTCCCAGACTTCCCACGTCCCACGCAGAGTGCAAAACACTGCCCCAGGAGCCATTCTCACTGAACTACTGTGCCCTAACAGATGAAGAATGAACAAATAAGAACAGAGAGAATAACTTACAAGATACTTAACCTCACCCAAGCCTGATGAGACAAAGCCACTCTGAAGACTGGCACACTCACAATAATGTCTGCTCTGCTTGTACTTGAGTTACTTTTATTGGCTCCTTCTAATGAATTCTTCTTGCTGGTTGGTCGCTCTTCAACTCATAGAAACTGCTGCAAAGCTCTGCCTTTAACATCTCGATCGCTGTCCTGATGAAAAGGTCCTGCTTTATGCACCCCTGATTTGATTGTCCAATTCAATATGTATTTTTGTCTCTTTTTTTCAGTCAATGTTGGTTTAAAGCTACCTAAGTATGGTTTTGCTAAGGTTTAGTGGCAGCTATGGTTTGTCTGGTTGTAAGTAAACAGCAAGTGACAGTGGCCAGGTGACCCAGGGGAAACATAAGCAGTACTGATTTAGAGCAGAATTTATGGTTGAACGGCATATAGCTTTCTTTTTACCATTTATTTGGAGTAGTTTTAGAAAATTTCCATTTTACAGTCAATCCATGGCAGATTTCAGCAATGGGTCAGACAAACTGGAGTAGTAAGTTGCAATCAACATACATGAATGACCTAATCTCATGTTTTGGATGATGTCATCGAAGGACGGAGACTTATTTACTTACTCACTGCCCATTGCGCCACTGGTGTTTAGGGCAGCATTGAAGGTCCACCATATCTGTCTGTCCATACTGTCGCACACAGATGTAGAAGGATTCTCCATTGCTGTTTCCATAATAATTTTGTTTGACCATCGGAGTTGTTAGTCCTGAGCTGAACCACCAAACCTGGAGGAGTAGTGGACCACTCTTAATCTGGCCTCTACACCTTGAACTGTTTAGCATGGGTAACCCTACATAAAAAGCATAAGGCCTTGACTCCAGCCAACATAGCTCTCTGGCTCACTGAGGCACGCAAGCCTCCAAACCCTGCGACAAGGTTGTGGTTCTCTTGGAGGAAAGGACAGAAAGTAAGTGAGAAATTGGACGGGCAAGGATGGAGCCATAGAGACTCCAGCAACAGGAAGTGAAGCTGTTCCATGATAGTCTGTGGTTATGATTAGATTAGCGACAGTGGAACAAAGCATTAGCTTTGCCACTCATGGATAACTCATGGATACACTTTGGAAGGACAAACTCCGAGGCAGAGTACAAAGTAAATGGCAGGATACTTGGTAGTGTGGAGGAGCAGAGGGATCTCGGGGTACATGTCCACAGATCCCTGAAAGTTGCCTCACAGGTGGATAGGGTAGTTAAGAAAGCTTATGGGGTGTTAGCTTTCATAAGTCAAGGGATAGAGTTTAAGAGTCGCGATGTAATGATGCAGCTCTATAAAACTCTGGTTAGGCCACACTTGGAGTAGTGTGTCCAGTTCTGGTCACCTCACTATAGGAAGGATGTGGAAGCATTGGAAAGGGTACAGAGGAGATTTACCAGGATGCTGCCTGGTTTAGAAAGTATGCATTATGATCAGAGATTAAGGGAGCTAGGGCTTTACTCTTTGGAGAGAAGGAGGATGAGAGGAGACATGATAGAGGTGTACAAGCTAATAAGAGGAATGGATAGAGTGGATAGCCAGCGCCTCTTCCCCAGGGCACCACTGCTCAGTACAAGAGGACATGGCTTTAAGGTAAGGGGTGGGAAGTTCAAGGGGGATATTAGAGGAAGGTTTTTTACTCAGAGAGCGGTTGGTGCGTGGAATGCACTGCCTGAGTCAGTGGTGGAGGCAGATACACTAGTGAAGTTTAAGAGACTACTAGACAGGTATATGGAGGAATCTAAGGTGGGGGCTTATACGGGAGGCAGGGTTTGAGGGTCGGCACAACATTGTGGGCTGAAGGGCCTGTACTGTGCTGTACTATTCTATGTTCTATGATAATAGAAAGAATAGGGCATGAATTTAAGGCTTCCCAACTGCTAAATGACTTCACCTTTGGAATCACTGTACTAGTTAGGTTATCTGTGATTGTTAATGTTGTTGATACTCTTTTAAAGTTCTTGTCTTCCTCAGGCTGTTCACAACATCCTTTGATAAAAAGCTATTCCATATATAACTTGACTGTACCTGAATGTTGTTCTGGCAAATGTTAAGAAGTGAAAGGACTGTCGGGTGAAGCTGTGAAAAAGAACGATCTACCGTACTTTCTGTCACTTTCCTTCGGCATTTCATCATTTTTCTAGTATTTCATCTGTTGAAATCAAATCAGCAATTAATCATGTATAATCAAAGTTCAATGTAAACTTTCTATGAAAATGCTTACAGTATACATTACCATATGCTACCTTGAGATTAATTTTCTTGTAGACATTTACAAGAAGAAAAGAAATACAGTAGAATTTATGAAAAACTATACATAGACAAAGACTGGCAAATAGCTATCGTGCAAAAGAAGACAAACTGGAAATAAAAATAATACTGTGAACATGAGTTGTAAAGATTCCTTGAAAGTGAGTGTGTAGGTCATAGAATCCGTTCAGTTATCATGCCATTTCAGGAACCTGATGTTTTTAGGGTGTAACTGTTCCTGAACCTGCTGATGTGGGACCTAAAGCTCCTGTACCTTCTGCCAAATGGTAACAAAAGAAGAGGTCATGGTTTGGATGGTGGTCTTTGATGATGGATGCTATTTTCTTGCAGTAGTGCTCCATGTACATGCACTCAGTGGTGTAGAGGGCTTTCTCTGTGAGGGACTGAGCTGCAACACACACAAAATGCTGGAGGAACTTAGCAGGCCAGGCAGTATCTAGGAACCCAAAACATTGGCTGTACTCTTTTCCTAGATGTTGCCTGGCCTGCTGAGTTCCTCCAGCATTTTGTGTGCGTTGCTCGGATTTCCAGCATCTGCAGATTTTCTTTTGTTTGTGAATAGACTGGGCTGCATCCACTTTCTGTAGTCTTTTCTGTTCCTGGGCACTGGTTTTTCCGTACCAGTTACCTGTTTGTAGATTTTCAGTAATCTATCATATAGGACGTTCTGTACTTCTGTAGTTTCTTTGTGAACCTGAGATGTCATGGCAACAGAAATCAAGACTATCCTTGTTTTACAGACTGCTCAAATCAAGAGAAAACCCCCTTATCTGGTCAACTTCAAGTAGTTTGCAGTATAAAGAAAGGTCACAAGGTCTCTCGCTCCTTTACTTAACTTCTGAAGTACCTTCTGCACAATATTATCTTCAGAACCAATGCCTCAACTCTTAATATTGTCCAGAATTTAAACCTACAGTTATTTTTGTTGTCAATTTCCACCTCATTTTCATTTCTGCATGTTCCATCACTGGTTCTTGCCTTCCTTTTCTGGATTTCTGCTTCCATCTCTGATTTGATGTAAAATACCATTTCACGTCCACAAACCTCCGTGCTGTCTTAATTATGCTTCATTCTAACCCCCCAACCCCCACTTCCTGTAAGGATTCCTTTCCACTCTTCTAGGGTTTTGTCTCAGCTGGATCTGTTATCATGATGAGACTTTCAAGATGTCTTCCTTTTACCCTAACACTGGCTTCTCCCCACAGCTCTCATCATAATTGTTAATTCATTTTCTCTTTTGACAGATGCTGCCTGGTGAGTGTTTCCAGCATTTTTTATTTTTTTATGTTGGAATTGAATGGGTTGGGGACTGGGTAAAAAACTCCTACATGACATTTGTATATGGAATGATGCAGTCTGGAATGCCTATAAGTGGTGAGGAGCCTGTCATTGTTATTCTTCTATCTGCTCTTGGCTTCAGTGACAGCTTGGTTTCTGAAGCAAATTTTGATTGGCATGGCCTTATGAGCACATAGCCTTGCCATTAAAAATGCAAGAGATGTGCCCACAAATGCTTTGGCAGCTGACTATACATTTCCATAGGCTTACCAGCTGTCAAAACTGTCAAAATAATTTGCCTTTGATGTGAAGAAACATTGAACAATGTCTTAATATTAGAAAATAAAACCAGTTAAACATTAACTATAAACTTAATCTTAATTTTAAATATTTAAATACAATTGCTTCATACATTTAAATGAGCACAATGAGTTGAAGAAATGGATAGAGTTACTGACCTTCTGCCACTTCAAGTACTAGGATTCCCAACAGCTGGGAGTTCTTGTATCTTAAAAAAAGCATAAGTGTCTTGAATTACTTTATACAGGACTTCAATTTTGTTGTTTTGTCAACAGGGAGCAAGATTGAAAATCTTCAGACCAGTTGAAATACCATAAAACATGTAACACATTTTAAGCCGTATTCTATATGATGACCAGGAATGCTTACCCGGGCTTATGTTGCCAACTTGGGCCTAGAATATAAGAAGTAGAAGCAGGGGAGGCCATTTTGGTCTTTGAGCCGGCCCTGCCATTCATTAAGACCCTAGCTGATGTTTTACTCTTTTTCTACACTATCTCTATATCACTTGATTCCTTTATCATCTCTGATTATGTTGCATCTGATGTATTGCATTCAGTTTTGGTTGCCTCATTATAACAAGGGTATGGAGGCTTTGACCATAAGACCGTATGGAGGGGAAACAGTGAAGCTTTACTTGGATTAGAGGGCATGTACTATAAGGAGAGGTAGGATATGCAATGGTTATTTTCTTTGGAATGGTGGCGAGGCTGGGAGGAGACCAGAGAAAAGTTTATAGAATTATGAGAGGCATATTTTTCCTAGGATCAAAATGACTTATACCAGTGGCATGCATTTAAGGTGAGAGGGAGAAAGTTCAAAGGGAACGTGCAGGCATTTACACAGAGTGGTGGTTGCCTTGAATGTGCTGCCAGGGGTGATTGTAGAGGCAGATATAATAGAGGTGTTTAAGAGGCGCTTAGATAGGCACATGAATATGCAGAGAGTGGATTATGGACAGATAGAGAGGATGGGATCATACAGCACAGAAACGGGCCCTTTAGTCCAACACATCCATGAAGCAAGTGTTCCAGAATTTTGAACCAGTGTTAATAAATTGCTGGCAAATCATTTCCAAATTGGGATGCAGTGTAATGGTGTTCCTACGTATGAGCCCCTTTTGTCCTTCACGATAGAAAATTGGAAAGTGCTATGAAGAACCCTTGATCAGTAGCTGTAAACAGTGTACTCTGTAGCTGTGGTGTGGTAGTACTGAAAAAAATGCATAAGCTTGTGGATGGCCGGTGGACTGCTTTGACTCAAACTGAGTTTAGTTTTGTTGGAGTAGAATTCATCTGGCAAGTTGAAAAGTATTCCACCACGCTTAGTTGTGCTATGTAATGATTGGAAAGTCTGAGAAGTTGGCAAGCCACTTCTTGTAAGGCTCTGACCTGAAGGTTGATGGAATATTTGTGGTTGCATGTCAAAAGAAGGTACTTAGACCTTCTGTTGGAGCTGATCATTCGCTGGCACTTGTCCTGTGCTTTTGAATGTGTTACAAATCTCAAGGCTGAAATGTTGACAAAATCATGTTGCGGTTTTATGTGAATTGCCTCATTATCTGCAGTAGTTAATGGGTGAGAACATTTTGTGCACTCAATAGCAAGCTTTCTCATTTCTGACTGAATAATAGTAAGAATGTAATTAATGAATAAATTGAAAATATTCCACAGTACTCCAGTCATTTAACATTTAAAACCTAGGGATCTACATTTTGAACTTAGCTAAGAGCTCCTGATTGTGTCATCTCTGAAGGGAGAGATATTGTTCCTTAATTTCCCACCAGCTTCCCCTCTTCTCAGTTACTCTGGGGTGCGCTCAATAATAATACTGCTCTGTTAGTAATAGTTTCTTCGAATGAATGTGTCTGATATTTTGTACAAGTAACAACATGGCATGACAGAATGTGCCCTTCTGGAGGTGCCAAATTGCTCAGACACCCTTTCCTTTAACTGCAACCCTCTTGAAGGATGCAGATGACAACTGATTTGAGCATGAGATTATGATCACCTTCATTTGAAGTGCTTTGTGATATCTTGAAAGATTGCTATCATTTAAACTAGGGGTCGCCAACCCGTTGATCGTGATCGACCAGTCGAACTTTGAGACTTTCCCAGTAGATCCTGAAAAAAATCAAAAATAAATACACAAATACGGTTGTAATGTGAGCATCATAAAAATAAGTAATACTAATTAGGATAATGGTAATTTAGCAATACTTTTGCTATTGAACGCTGTTTATAAAGAGCGATTGTTTCCGGGTTTTAGTTCCGTTCTTTCTGCCCAGTGCACATGTGTGTAGCTCCCCCGCCATGCACCGCGTTTTCAGCGTAGCGTGTGCTGCATCAAAGTGACCAATTAAATTAGATGAGAGTACAGACTGTCGCAAATATCAATATACGGCAGTGTCCCCAACCTTTGGGCCGTGGACCGATACCGGGCTGCGAAGCATGCAGGGGTGCAGCGGTAGCCTGGACGCACCCAGCATATCTTTAAGAAAAAAAGCCGAAATAAACAAGCTAATTAATTAGGTTCCGCACGGCACGTAAATGTCGGCCCAGATCAGAGGCGACGTAATTGGCAATCGCCACAGAAACCGGCATAAGCACCGGCCTGATGGGCCACAAGGCTCGGGACAGACTTTAACCTTAACCCCCGCCAAAGAGCGCAATTCGTGCTTGGAAAGTTGAGGAGCTGAAATCAGGGTTGAAGGCCCAGCAATTGTTTTTCACAAAGCATGCTGCTCAAAATAAGGCTGCTATTGAAGCATCATTTCATGTAAGTCACCTTTTGGCTAAACACAAGAGCGTCCGGTGCTCCCGATGTGGCCTTTTATATATTGGCGAGACCCGACGCAGACTGGGAGACCGCTTTGCTGAACACCTACGCTCTGTCCGCCAGAGAAAGCAGGATCTCCCAGTGGCCACACATTTTAATTCCACATCCCATTCCCATTCTGACATGTCTATCCACGGCCTCCTCTACTGTAAAGATGAAGCCACACTCAGGTTGGAGGAACAACACCTTATATTCCGTCTGGGTAGCCTCCAACCTGATGGCATGAACATCGACTTCTCTAACTTCCACTAATGCCCCACCTCCCCCTCGTACCCCATCTGTTATTTATTTTTATACACACATTCTTTCTCTCACTCTCCTTTTTCTCCCTCTGTCTCTCTGAATATACCCCTTGCCCATCCTCTGGGTCCCCCCCCTTTGTCTTTCTTCCCAGACCTCCTGTCCCATGATCCTCTCGTATCCCTTTTGCCAATCACCTGTCCAGCTCTTGGCTCCATCCCTCCCCCTCCTGTCTTCTCCTATCATTTTGGATCTCCCCCTCCCCCTCCAACTTTCAAATCCCTTACTCACTCTTCCTTCAGTTAGTCCTGACGAAGGGTCTCGGCCTGAAACGTCGACTGTACCTCTTCCTAGAAATGCTGCCTGGCCTGCTGCGTTCACCAGCAACTTTGATGTGTGTTGCTTGAATTTCCAGCATCTGCAGAATTCCTGTTGTAAGCCTTTTACAGTTGGTGATTTATTCAAGGAAGCAATGGCCATAACCACAGAGACTGTTTTTAATGACTTTAAAAACAAAAACGATATCACAACCGCAATACATAATATACTGCTTGGCCCTGCAACAGTGACAAGGAGGGTAGAGTCAATGTCAGAGGATGTGAATCGACTTATCACTGTGAATATTTTTTACTACAGTCCGATGAATCTCTGGATGTAATGCAAACAGCTCAGCTTGTATTTGTCAGAATGGCTTTTCAGGATTTTACAACAAAGGAGGACTTCCTCACTCTTTTGCAATTAAAGGAGAGAACAAGAGGTGAGGATATTTACAATGAGTTTTAAAAATATGTCCCTGAAAATGACATCCCCATTCATAAACTGGTGGCAATTACTATTGATGGGGCCCCAGTAATGTGCATTGGTTTTATAGCATTAAAAGTCATTGCCTAGTTTGGGTCAACTTACCTATGTGAAATTGCATTTTCACAGATGAAAGTTATTAAATCTAAGTACAAGAGCTGTCTCACTGACAGACACCTCGCAGACTGTCTCAGACTGGCTGGCTGTAGTTATGAGCCAAACTTCAGGGAGCTAGCAGAAAGTACTCAGCCCCAGTCATCACACTGAGTGCAACAGTCAATTTTTATTTTTTTTTTGTGTTGAAATAAAATTAAATAATAAAACTTAGAATTAAAGGTGTGAAGTATTGTAATATTCTTAGCGAAAGACAGCTATGGCCTGTTTGATATGCTAGTTACAGTGTTTTCTTGTTTGAATTAATTTGAGAGTTTGACAAAAGTATTTTGTGTAATTCAAATACAGTTAGCCCAAATAAAAGGCCTCAAATTGGAAGTACAATCTGAGCTGCTTTTTCTCTAAACGATTTAGTAGGTAGATCTTGCCTTTCATTAAGGTCGAGGTAGGGGATCTTGGACTTAAAAAGGTTGGTGATCACTAATTTAAACTATTTGGTGCTTGCATAATTCTGGATTTGTCAGAGGTGGTGGATGGTAAATTTTGAAGGCCCAGGTATCAAGGTGTAGTGTGAACTCCACGAGATGCTAGCTTGTTCTCTCTGGAGTAGCAAAGGAGTTTTTTTTTCATACTTTTGGATTCACCAAGTGGTCAGACTGAAAGATGCTAATTTAAACCAGTAGTTGTAAACCTAGCATTATACTTGGAGCATAATCATACTGACTACCTTCTTTCTCAATTTTGTAAGTTTTCCATGCTAGAGGAAACCAGCAACTGGATTGCCTTAAAATATGATCCACTGAATAGACTCTGCAGAAAGTTATGCATACGTAGAACATAGAATAGTACAGCACTTCAACGTAGTATCAGCTGAATTAAACTAAAACTCCTCTGCCTGTAGATGATCCATTTCCCTTTATTCTCTGCATATTCATGTCTCTGTCGAACAGTCTCAAAATTACTGTTATTGTATCCGCTTTCACCAATACCTATTCTAGGCACCTGCCACTGTGTGTTTAATAAAAAAAAATTCCTGCACATCTACTTTAAACTTTCCCTTCTCACCTTAAATGTATGTCCTCTAATACTTGACATTTCTACCCTGGGAGAAAGATTCTGACTGTCTACCCTTCCATGCCTCTCATTTTTATAAACTTCTACTGTCTTCCCTTGGCCTCAGCCGGACAGTCCTTCAGGTTGCTGCAGTCCTTTCATTTTTCTTTTGAGGATTAATTTTGCATATCCAGAGTGTTGTTTATATAGTTCAGTGAGATGCTCTGTCTTCATTGCTAATAGATTAACTGTGACATTGTTGCATCTGATTCTGAGGGTGATAGTATCGGGATGGTTGGCATCATTGTGTGGTCCAGTGAATGCATGACAATGTCATTGTATACCCAATGAGAGTGAAATGAGAGGAGTAACATGCCTGCATGACCTGAATCCATTCTTTCTTCCACCCCTTAATGGACATGAAATGTCTTTTTTTTGTTTTTTCCTCAATACCCTGCATTCACCTCACCTGTTAATTTTTCAGAACTCCTCTGCTTGTAGTTCCATTGTTCTTTTCTACTCTTGTCAATAATGCTTTTATTATTGACTTTTCTTTCTCTTCCTCTCTCCTTGTCCCATTTCTGGTCTGGCTGAGCTCCCCCAGTTCTCTTGCTTCTTCCTCTCCCTCACCAAACAATGGTTCCTTGCAGTATCTGCATTTCTGCCTTGAATCTCCAGACATGATTCCCTTAGAGAGTGACAAGAAAGGTTCTATACCATGCATACACTTAGAAAGATGGTCTGATGTGAAACCTTCTGGTTATAAGTCTTTGATCTGCATCAGTATTTATTTTTAACTTTTTCATTGTGGTGGGAAAGATCTTGTAACAGCTAAAAGTTATTATGCGAGTGACTAGCTCTCCTGATGTAGTCAGCTGTCCAACCTGAGTACTGTAATTGAATCCTCAAAGCATTGGAGTTAATCAGTGGTCAGTGTTCTTGGCTTCAATGAGTAATTTTATATGAGTATTTTAAGAGAACAATAGCTCCGGATTGTAATTGACACTTAATTCCTTATCTTTCTCTCTGCAGGGTAAAACAAATGACAAAGACGTGGATTAATCCTTTGGGACCAAACTGTAATTTGATTGAAGACCACATAAGAGGCTTTCGTAGCAGCAGCAGATGCCACCTGCTGATCACTTGTAAAGATTGATGGCGTATTTGTGCTTGATTTTGATTCCTGATACACTTATCACAGTAAGAATAATTTTCAGTAACCTTTGCCATGTTTACATTAATATGTTTAGTTTTGGTAATTATCTTAACAAGCAAATAGTGTTCAGTTTTTTTTATATTTTGAAGTTTACTTTCTCAGCATAAAAGAAAAAAAAATCAGCCAAAAATGAAGAACAAGTGGATTTTTTTTGTAGATTAAGTTGTATAGACTTGCCTATTTTGGAGAAATATACTTGAACTGTATGTGTTGAGCCTCTCTTTGGCCCTTGAATGTTCCTCCTTGTAGGAAATACCTCAGTAGTCACTTCATTAGGTACCTCCTGTACTAAATAAAGTGGCCACTGAATGGATCTTTGTGGTCTTCTGCTGCTGTAGCCCATTCACTTCAAGGTTCGATGTGTTGTGCATTCAGAGATGCTCTTCTGCACACCACAGTTGTAACATGTAGTTATTTGAGTTACTGTCACCTTCCTGTCAGCTTGAACGAGTCTGGCCATGCTAATGATTTGATACTCAGCCTATTGGCTGCAGCTAAGTCCCATCACCTGCCTGCCCTCCCTGACGGTCTGACTGCAGACTGTCTTTACTTTTTTACCATCCGTCCTATCCTGAGTCGCTTCACTGTGGTTCCCACCCCCCTGCCAAGTTAGTTTAAACCCTCCCCAACAGCTCTAACAAACCTGCCCACAAGAATATTGGTCCCCCTTGGGTTCAGGTGCAACTTGTCACTTTTGAACAGGTCATACCTCCCCCAGGAGAGATCCCAATGATCCAAGAACCTGAAGCCCTGCTCTCTGCACCAGCTTCTCAGCCACGCATTTATCTGCCAAATCATTCTGTGTCTATCCACACTGGCGCTTGGCACAGGTAGCAATTCAGAAATTACTACGTGGGAGTTCCTGCTTCTCAGCACAAAAATGCACAATTATACCAAGCTAAAAAAAAGTGTAAACAAGTAAAAGAAATATTAATTAATCTGTTATTTTTTTTCAATCAAATCCTAAAATTGCGTGGTAGGTATGAGGGTGAAAAATAAATTGTACAGGTTGTAAACGCAGATCTATTTTCATCTACATATTTGAACATTATAGTTAGGACACTATTGGTGTTGAAGAATGATATCTAGACCATGCAATTTTGTTTTGCACTGCCACTAAATAACAAAGTATTATTTTGAAAGGAGAATTCAAGCTGATGCCAGAAGTAGCCATCAGATCTGTGGAGAGATGACTTAAATATTTCAGGCTTGTGACTTTTAAGAAGTGGGAAAATTTAAAAAGGCATATTTAAACTTTGAGAGAAGGGAGACAGAGAGCAAAGGGCATATCTGTGATAGAGTGGAGATCAAGGGAAGTGGATGATAAAGATTCTTGTTTGAGAATCACAGTTGTATGTCACAGCAACAAGCCCTTCAGTCACCATGCCCACGTCAGCTGTCAAATACCCATCTATACTAATCCCATTTACTAGCTACTAGCATTTGGTGTGTAGCCTTCTATGTTTTGGTGATTTAAGTGCTCGTCCACATAAATTTTGTGACAGTAGCTGCCTCTACTTCTCATTGAATTCCAGATTGTACCCAATCTTTGGGTAAAATCCTTTTTTCCAAGATTCTCACCAGCCCTCTCATTCTTCAGCTTAAAGTTGTGGTTTTAGATTTTTCTATTATGGACAAATGTTTCCTACTGTTTACCCTATGTCTATCATAATTTTATAGACCTCTATCAGATCCCACGATATTCCAGCTGTTGTCTTACCAAAGTTGTATGAGGTTGTATCATGACCTACATGCATCTCTATTTTATGCTCCAGTTAATGAAGGCCTTTTCTACCTTAACTTTGTTGGTGTGGAGGGTGGGGAGTGTCTAAGGATGTGCACCAAGGTCCATCTGCTCTCAATATTTCCTAGGGTGTTATTTTATATGATGTATGTTCTATCCTTGTTTTATCTCCCAAAATGCACTGTTTTGCACTTACCAGGATTAAGTTACAACTGCTATTGCATTGTCCAGTATACCAACTGATCACTGGAAAGCTGCTGAAGGCTTTTTAATGGCAGCTAATCTGACCAGGCAAGCTGTTGTTAACGCACCTGGGATATGATTTTTGCTCTGCATCTGATGTGGAGATTTTTTTGTCATTGGACAGAAAAGCATACAATTTTGATCACTGACATTGAAATTGGGCTCTCTGATATTATGATTTTTTTCTGTACATGTCCAAGGCAGAATTAAAAATAACTGAATTCCAACAACAAAGTTGTACGTGGAGAGTAGTAATGAAGGTAAACTTCCATAATTAATGAAAGTACAATTTATACTTCTGTTAGAATGAGTTCTACTTTATTAGGATGGGTGAATGATTAGGTGGGTGAAGAGATGGTTTAATTGCCCATAGCAGGAACTGATGAAGTCCTAGTACTGCATTGTTTGGGTTGCAGTTTGTATTGTATTGAACTTCAATTTTTTTCTATGGGCCCTTGTTCCACTTGGTTAACAAGGATATTCAAAACTTGCCTGTTTTTTAATTCAGAAACCTATTGTACATGTGTTTGCTAATCTATATTGGTTCTGGTTCAATTTTAAGCTGTTAATTTCTTATAAATTTGCTTAACCTTGCTCTTTCCTATTTTCTATAAATCTCTTACAGTCTTAAAGTGCATAATCTCTTCAAAGCATCAAAGATTACAAGAGGTCTTTGAGGATTTAATAACATCATTATGGCATAGAAGGAGGCTATTCATCCATACTGGCTCCTAACAGAGAAATCAGAAAAAGGTTTATTATTACTATCTTACTTGACGTGAAATTTGTTTTGCAGCAGCAGTACAGTGTAAAGACATAAAATTGTTATAAATTACAAGATAAGTAGTGCAGTGAAGTAGTGTTTATGGACCATTCAGAAATCTGATGACCACAGGGAAGATGTTGCTGAATCATTGAGTGTGGGTGTTCAAGCTCCTGATGGTAGCAATGAGAAGAGGCATGTCTCCTGATGGTGAGGGTCCTTAATGACGGATGCCACTTTCTTGAGGCTCCACCTCTTTGAGATGTCCTCACTGGTAGGGAAAGTTGTGCTCATGATGGAGCCCCTTGCTATCCAATGCATTGGTGTCTCCATACTAGGCTCTCCACTACACATCTGTAAAAATTTAAGGGTCTATGGCAACATATCAAAACTCCTCAAACTCCTAACAAGGTACAACCACTGGCATGCCTTCTTTGTGATTGCATTAAAGTGTTGGGCTCAGGATAGATCCTCTGAGATGTTGATGCTCAGAAACTTAAAGTGCTGGAGCAGTAAAATAATCTAGTTCAAAACTGCACAAAGATAAACTGGCCCTTGGCTTGCTGTTAAACTCACAACACCTCTGACCAACCTGTGACATCTGTGCAGCGAAATACACATTTTTGAGTTTGAATGAGAATCAGAATTACTGACATATGTCGTGAAATTTGCTAACTTTGCGGCAGCAGTACAATGCAATACATGATAATATAGAGAAAAAAACTGAATTATAGCAAGTATATATTTGTATATTAAATAGTTAAATTAAGATAAGTAGTGCAAAAACAGAAATTTAAAAAAATGTAGTGAGGTGGTATTCATGGGTTCAACTTCCATTTAGAAGTTGGATGACAGAGGGGAAGAAGCTGTTCCTAAATTGCTGAGTGGGTGCTTTCAGGCTTCTGTTCCTCCTTCCTGATGGTAGCAATGAGAAGAAAGCATGTCCTGGGTGGTAGGGGTCCTTGATGATGGAAGCTGCTTTTCTGAGACACCACTCCTTGAAGATGTCTTGAATACTATGGAAGCTATGGGGTTGACTAATTTTACAACTCTCTGCAGCTCACTTTAATCCTGTGCAGTAGCACCCCCCTCAATCCCATACCAGATGGTAATACAGCCAGTTAGAATGCTCTCCATGAGTTTTAGGTGACAAACAAAATCTCCTCTAACTCATGATAAAATATAGCCACTGTCTTGCATTCTTTATAGCTGATCAATATGTTGGGACCTGATTAGATCCTCAGAGATACTGACACCCAGGTATTTGAAATTGCTCATTCCCGCCACTTCTGATCACTTGATGAGGACTGGTGTGTGTTCCCTCATCTTACTCTTTGAAGTCTGCAATGAGCTCTTTGATCTTACTGATGTTGAGTGCAAGGTTGTGGTTGCAACACCACTCAACTAGCTGGTATATCTCACTTCTGTACGCCTTCTAGTCATCATCTGAAATACTGCCAACAATGGTTGTATCATCAGCAAAATTATAGATGGCATTTGAGCTATGCCTAGGCACACAGTCATGGGTGTAGAGAGAGTAAAGCAGTGGGCTAAGCACACATCCCTGAGGTATCCCAGTGTTAATTGTCGGTGGGGTAGAGATATTATTCCCAATCCGCACAGGTTGTGGTCTTCTGGTGAGAAAATTGAGGATCCATTTGCACAGGAACGTAGCTTTTTGATCAGGACTATAAAAAAGTAAAACAAAGTCTTGGTATTGAAAGAGGGATTTTCATTTAGTAGCCATTGGATAGAAAGGGTTACTGAGCATCTGCGAAGAGGAGAAAAGATCATTGAAATGACCAGGTCAAATGAATTATCCGTCTGTAATGCCAAGTCCGTGTTTATCTCTGCATTTGCTGTTCTATTTGCTACATGTTCATAGTGTTCTTTTTTTATTTCTAGCATCTGTAATATTTAAAACTTTGTATTTTGCAGTTCTTGCATTTTTTTTTAAATTTCCTCTCCTAATGTTTTCATTCATTTCCTGCTGTTTACATCTCCAGAGATGTCAACTGAGGTTGACAAACCTTTGCTGTCTTCTCTTGGCCTGCATTTCTAATGTCTGTGTCATTCTATTGCTTTTGGCCTCCACCCTGTTACAGATACTCCCTGTATTTTCTCCAGCTTATCACCCTACTCTGAAACTTAAAAGTTATTTGATTTATAAAGTCACATACTATATATATTTTTAGAAACATAGAAATATAAAAAAATCTACAGCACTTAGGCCCACAATGCTGTGCCGAACATGTACTTTCTTTAGAAATTACCCAAGGTTACCCATAGTCTTCTATTTTTCTAAGTTCCATGTACCTATCCAGGAGTCTCTTAAAAGACCCTATCGTATCCGCCTCCTCCACCATCACCAGCAGCCCAGTCCACGCACTCACCACTCTCTGTGTAAAAAGCTTACCCCTGACATCCCCTCTGTACCTGCTTCCAAGCACCTTAAAACTGTGCCCTCTCGTGCTAGCCATTTCAGCCCTGGGAAGAAGCTTCTGAATATCCACACGATCAATGCCTTTCATTTTTATATTCAGTAAAACAAAGTACAGCTACTTATAAGCATAAGATGAAAGCACATTGTCTTTTTCCCTGGGGAAATAGTGAGGGTGGTGCACATATAGAATGAGCTACAGTACCAGAGAAAGTGGTTGAAGTGGGTACAATAGCAACATTTAAAAGATTTGGACAAGTACATGGTGGGGAAAGTTTGGAGGGATATGGGCCAGACTCTGGCAAATAACACCAATTTAGGTAAGCATCGGCAACTTAGACCAAAAGGATCATTTCCATGCTGTATTTCTCTGTGATCACTGTTTTAAATGCACATATTCCAGTTGTGGTCTCTTGATTATCTCTAAAGTTAATCAGTTCAGCATTCCACCTCCAGCTACTAAGACTCCAACCTGTGGAAATCTTTTTCTAAATCTCTCTGCTTCTCTCCTCTTTTGAATTGCTCTTTAGAACCCTGCTCTCGAGTTTTGTTCATTTGCCCTTATCTCCAACAAGCTGAAACAAGAGGCGGCCACTTTTAAAATTGTCTACTGTTAGTCCGACCAATCGACCTCCATGCTGCAGGACTGCTTCGATGGCGTCGACTGGAATGTCTTCCATTATGTGGGTGTCTCTGAGTTCATGGATGGAATCATGTGCTTCATCCGGAAGTGCATCAACAATGTTGTCCCCCAGAAGTCTGTCAGGGTCTTCCTGAACCAGAAACCCTAGATCACTAGTTCCGCATGAGCAGCACTTTCCACGCGACATAGAGCTTACATTGCCGGCAATCAGCTGGAGCTCAAAAAAGCAGCTATGATCTGCGCAAAGCTATCAAGGTTGTGAAACAACAATACAAGGACAACATTGAGTCAAGATTCACAACGTGACTTGGGGTGAGGTGTTGCATACCATCACAGAATTCAAAGCCAAACGTAGCAGTGCAGCCAACATTGCGGCCTCTCTCCCAGATGAGCTCAATTACTTTTACGCTCAGTTCGATGTCGCTAACTCTGAGTCTCTGAGGAAAGCCACCGCTACAACCTGCAACCTGGTCATCTCCGAGGCTGAGGTTTCCAACGAGTGGACAGTTGCAAGGCTGCGGGACCGGACGGCATCCTAGGGCGAGTACTCAGGATGTGCGCAGCATGACTGGCAGGTGTGTTTACAGACATTTTTAATCTCTCCCTCTCCCAGTGTAGAGTGCCCTCCTGCTTCAAATTGTTCACCATCGTCCCTGTACCAAAAAAGACCAAGGTAATGTGCCTAAACGACTGGCATCCTGACACACTCACCTCAATAATAAGCAAATGCTTTGAGAGTCTGGTCAAGGACTACATCTGCAGCTTGCTACCACCCACACTGGACCCCCTACAACTCGCCTACCAACACAACCGATTGACAGACGACACAATAGCCATTGACTCTACATACCGTCCTTACACACCTGGAGAAGAAGGATATTTATGTGAGAATGCTGTTCTTGGACTACAGTTCAGCATTCAACGCCATAATTCCCTCCAGGCTCGACAAGAAGCTCAGAGACCTCGGCCTTGACCCTGCCTTGTGCTGCTGGATCCTGGACTTCCTGTCAGATCGCCAGCAGGTTGTAGGAGTGGGCTCCCTCACCTCTAACCCTCTGACTCTCAATACAAAAGCCCCTTAGGGCTGTGTACTGAGTCCCTTCCTTTACTCCCTGTATACCCAGGACTATATCACCACCCACAGCTCCAATCTGCTAATTAAATTTGCCGACAACAGGACATTGATTGGCCTCATCTCAAACAATAACAAGGTGGCCAAAAGGGAAGAAGTCATCTCTCTGATACAGTGGTGTCAAAAAAACAACCTCCCCTCAATGTCACAAAAACAAAGGAGCTGGTTGTGGATTACAGGAGGAATGGAGACGGGCTAACCCCTATTGACATCAATGGATCTGGGGTTGAGAGGGTAAACAGCTTCAAGTTCCTCAGCATCCACATCACCGAGGACCTCATGTGGTCTGTACACACCAGCTGTGTGGTGTGCTGGAAGGTGATGGAGGAAGAAGAAGGAATCTAATAGGAAAGAACAGTGGCCCATGGAAGAAAGGAAGGAGGAGAGGAGCCAGAGAAAGGTTATGAGCACCTGAGGAAAGAGAAGGGATGAGAGGGTAACCAGAATGGGGAATCAAAATAGAGAGAAGGAGAGGGACAGGGGTTGAGAGGGTAAACAGCTTTAAGTTCCTCAGCATACTCATCACCAAGGATCTCATGTGGTCTGTACATACTGGCTGTGTGGTGAAAAAGGCACAACAGCGCCTCTTTCACCTCAGACAGTTGAGGAAGTTTGGTATGGGCCCCCAGGTTCTAAGAACTTTCTACAGGGGCACAATTGAGAGTATCCTGACTGGCTGCATCACTGCCTGATATGGGAACTGTACCTCCCTTAATCACAGGACTCTGCAAAGAATGGTGTGGACAGCCCAGTGCACCTGTAGATGTGAACTTCCCATGATTCAGGACATTTACAAAGACAGGTATGTAAAAAGGGCCTGAAGGATCATTGGGGACCCGAGTCACCTCAACCACAATCTATTCCAGCTGCTACCATCTGGGAAATGGTACCGCAGCATAAAAGCCAGGACCAACAGGCTCCAGAACAGCTTCTTCCACCAGACCATCAGACTGATTAACTCATGCTGATTTGAGTGCATTTCTATATTACATTGACTGTTCTATTTATTATAAATTATTATAAATTACTATGATTGCACATTGCACATTTAGATGGAGACATAACATAAAGATTTTTACTCCTCATGTATGTGAAGGATGTAAGAAATAAAGTCAATTCAATTCAATTCAATATCCTCTCACAATCAAATATGGGATCATGTGCCTATAAAATACTTGGCATTTTGTATTTGATTGAAGATTGTACCTAAGTGGAAGTTCAGAGTAAACTTATTATCAAAGTACATATATGTCACCATATGCTACCCTGAGATTTATTTTTCTTGTAGACATTCACAGTAAATACAAAGAAACATAATAAAAATCAGTAAAAATTTGCACACAGCAAAGGCGGACAAACAACCAGTGTGCAAAAGACAACAAACTGCAAATACAAAAAAAAAGGATAAATAAATAAGTCAAGTCAAGTCGCTTTTTATTGTCATTTTGACCATAAACTGCTGGTACGATACACAGTAAAAACAAAACAAT
Source organism: Mobula hypostoma (assembly GCF_963921235.1). Classification (NCBI taxonomy): domain Eukaryota; kingdom Metazoa; phylum Chordata; class Chondrichthyes; order Myliobatiformes; family Myliobatidae; genus Mobula; species Mobula hypostoma. The sequence continues at coordinate 7,577,437 of NC_086128.1, forward strand.
GTTCCTCCAGGACCATGGTGCTACATGAAACAACACAAAACTATACTAGGCTAAGTGAGACAACACAAGGCTACACTAGACTATGTAAGACAACACAAAAACTACATGACTACAGACCTACACAGGACTACATAAAGTGCACAAAACAGTGCAGGGCAGTACAATAAATAATAAACAAGACAATAGGCACAGTAGAGGACAGATTACAATATAATAATAAATGATGAATGATGAATAAATGATAAATGATGTAGATGTCAGTCTATACTCTGGGTATTAAGGAGTCTGATGGCTTGTGGGGAAGAAACTGTTACATAGTCTGGTCGTGAGAGCCCGAATACTTCTGTGCCTTTTGCCAGATGGCAGGAGGGAGAAGAGTTTGTATGAGGGGTGCGTGGGGTCCTTCATAATGCTGTTTGCTTTACGGATGCAGCGTGTGGTGTAAATGTCTATAATGGTGGGAAGAGAGACCCTGATGATCTTCTCAGCTGACCTCACTATCTGCTGCAGGGTCTTGCGATCCGAGATGGTGCAATTTCCGAACCAGGCAGTGATGCAGCTGCTCAGGATGCTCTCAATACAACCTCTGTAGAATGTGGTGAAGATGGAGGGTGGGAGATGGACTTTCCTCAGCCTTTGCAGAAAGTAGAGACACTGCTGGGCTTTCTTTGCTATGGAGCTGGTGTTAAGGGACCAGGTGAAATTGTCTGCCAGGTGAACACCAAGAAACTTGGTGCTCTTAACGATCTCTACGGAGGAGTCGTCGATATTCAGCAGAGAGTGGCCGTTCCGTGTCCTCCTGAAGTCAACAACCATCTCTTTTGTTTTGTTCACATTCAGAGACAGGTTGTTGGCTCTGCACCTCCTCTCTGTATGCTGACTCATCATTCTTGCTTATAAGACTCTCCACGGTCGTGTCATCAGCGAACTTGATGATGTGGTTCGAGCTGTGTGTTGCAGCACAGTCGTGGGTCGGCAGAGTGAACAGCAGTGGACTGAGCACACAGCCCTGGGGGGCCCCCGTGCTCAGTGTGATGGTGTTGGAGATGCTGCTCCCAATCCGGACTGACTAAGCAATAAATATCAAGAACTTGAGTTGTGGAGTTCTTAAAAGTGAGTCCATAAGTTGCAGAATCTGTACAGTGTTGAGGTGAGTGAAGTTATCCCCTTTGGTTCGAGAGCAAGGTTGAGGGGTAATAATTGTTCCTGGACTTGGCGTGTGGGACTTGAGGCTTATGTACCAGCTTGCTGATTGCAGCAGTGATAGAGTATGGCTTGAATAGTGGGTGTCTTTGATGATGGATCTTGCTTTCCTGTGACAGCCCCTCTCATAAATGTGTTCAGTGGAAGTCTGTATCCACTATTTTTGTAGGCTTTTCAGTTCAAGGGTATTGGTGTTTCCATACCAAGCCATGAAGCAATCAGTCAATATACTCTCCACTGCTCACCTTTAGAAGTTTGGCAAAGCAAAACTAGCCAATTGTGATTGAAGCACAGAAAATGAGTTTCCAGAAATTGCATCTTTCTGGAGTTGATATTAAATTTGACAATGTATGTAGACAGAAGGTGAGGTTACCGTCATTGTTTCCATCAAGAAGAAGGTACAGAAGCCTAAAGGTACACTCTCAGTGATTCAGGAACAGCTTCTTCCCTCTGCCATCTGATTTCTAAATGGACATTGAATCCATGAACACTACCTCACTACTTATTTTAAAATTTGTTTTTTTGCACTACTTAACTTAGCTGTTTAATATGCATATATATTTACTGTAATTAATTTTTTGTTTACTTATTGTAATGCTGCTGCAAAGTTAACAAATTTCACGACATATGTTGGTGATATTAAACCTGATTCTGATATTCCTCACGTTGGGCCTTGTTATAACCGTATTAGGGTGTTTTGCATTGCAGTTCAAAGTAAAATTTATTCTTAGAGTACATACATGTCATCACATACAACCCTGAGATTCTTTTTTCTGTGAGCATGCTTAGCAAATCTATAGAAAAATAGCTGTAAATGGGATCAGTGAATAACAGACTGTGTAAATGCAAATATAAGTAAATAGCAATAAATAATGATAACATGAAATAACAAGATAAAGAGTCCTTAAAGTGAGACCATTGGTTGTGGGAACACCAGAAAATAGAATGAGTGTCAAGAGCCTGATGGTTGAGGGGTTGTAACTGTTCTTGAACCTAATGGTGCAAGTCCTGAGGCATTTATACCTTCTATCTGATGGCAGCAGTGAAAAAAGAGCATGGCCCAGTCTGCATTTACTTTTTCTCCTGTAGAGGAGTCCATTGGAGCGGAAGCTATTCAAGTGAATCATTGCTTCACCTGAAAGGATTGATTGGGGTCCTTGAATGGTAAGAAGGGAATAGATAAAGGGATAGGTGTTAGATCTCTTCTGGTTACATGCAAAAGTGCTATGAGAAAGGGAATGGTAGGTGGAGATGGAAGAACAGACCGGAGTTGTGAAGAGAACAAACCATAAGACCATACGACAAAGGAGCAGAAGTAGACCATTCGGCCCATCAAGTCTGCTCCGCCATTTTATCATGAGCTGATCGATTCTCCTATTTAGTCCCACTCCCCCACCTTCTCACCATAACCTTTGATGCCCTGGCTACTCAGATACCTATCAATCTCTGCCTTAAATACACCCAATGACTTGGCCTCCACTGCTGCCCGTGGCAGCAAATTCCATAGATTCACCACCCTCTGACTAAAAAAATTTCTTCGCATTTCTGTTCTGAAAGGGCGCCCTTCAATCCTGAAGTCATGCCCTCTCGTACCAGACTCCCCCATCATGGGAAACAACTTTGCCACATCCACTCTGTCCATGCCTTTTAACATTCGAAATGTTTCTATGAGGTCTCCCCTCATTCTTCTAAACTCCAAGGAATACAGTCCAAGAGCGGACAAACGTTCCTCATATGTTAACCGTCTCGTTCCCCATATGTTAACCCTCTCGTTCCCGGAATCATTCTAGTGAATCTTCTCTGTACCCTCTCCAACGTCAGCACATCCTTTCTTAAATAAGGAGACCAAAACTGCCCACAGTACTCCAAGTGAGGTCTCACCAGCGCCTTATAGAGCCTCAACATCACATCCCTGCTCCTATACTCTACTCCTCTAGAAATGAATGCCAACATTGCATTTGCCTTCTTCACTACTGACTCAACCTGGAGGTTAACTTTAAGGGTATCCTGTACGAGGACTCCCAAGTCCTGTTGCATCTCAGAACTTTGAATTCTTTCCCCATTTAAATAATAGTCTGCCCATTTATTTTTTCTGCCAAAGTGCATAACCATCCAACATTGTACTTCATTTGCCACTTCTCTGCCCATTCTTCCAATCTATCCAAGTCTCTCTGCAGACTCTCCGTTTCCTCAGCACTACCGGCCCCTCCACCTATCTTTGTATCGTCAGTAAACTTAGCCACAAAGCCATCTATTCCATAATCCAAATCGTTGATGTACAATGTAAAAAGAAGCGGCCCCAACACTGATCCCTGTGGAACACCACTGGTAACCGGCAGCCAACCAGAATAGGATCCCTATATTCCCACTCTCTGTTTCCTGCCAATCAGCCAACGCTCTATCCACGTATGTACCTTTCCCATAATTCCATGGGCTCTTATCTTGTTAAGTAGCCTCATGTGTGGCACCTTGTCAAAGGCCTTCTGAAAATCCAAATATACAACATCCACTGCATCTCCCTTGTCTAGCCTACTGGTAATTTCTTCAAAAAATTGTAATAGGTTTGTCAGGCAGGATTTTCCTTTAAGGAATCCATGCTGAGTTCTGCCTATCTTGTCATATGCCTCCGGGTACTCTGTAACCTCATCCTTGACAATTGACTCCAACAACTTCCCAACCACCAATGTCAAGCTAACAGGTCTATAATTTCCTTTTTGCTTCCTTGCCCCCTTCTTAAATAGCGAAGTGACATTTGCAGTCTTCCAGTCTTCTGGAACCATGCCAGAATCTATCGACTTTTGAAAGATCATCGCTAATGCCTCTGCAATCTCCACAGCTACTTCCTTCAGAACACGAGGGTGCATTCCATCTGGTCCAGGAGTTTTATCTACCTTTAGCCTATTCAGCTTCCTGAGTACTTTCTCTGTCATAATTGTGACTGCACACACTTCTCTTCCCTGCCACCCTTGACTGTCCGGTATATTGCTGATGTCTTCCTCAGTGAAGACTGATGCAAAGTACTCATTCAGTTCCTCTGCCATCTCCTTATCTCCTATTACAATTTCTCCAGCATCATTTTCTATCGGTCCTATATCTACTCTCACCTGTCTTTTACTCTTTATATACTTGAAAAGGCTTTTAGTATCCTCTTTGATATTATTTGCTAGCTTCCTTTCATAGTTAATCTTTTCTCTCTTAATGACCTTCTTGGTTTCCTTTAGTAAGGTTTTTAAAAACTTCCCAATCCTCTGTCTTCCCACTGATTTTTGCTTCCTTGTATGCCCTCTCCTTTGCTTTAACTTTGGCTTTGACTTCTCCTGTCAACCATGGTTGCATCCTTTTTCCACTCGAAAATTTCTTCTTTTTTGGAATATACCTGCCTTGCACATTCCTCATTTCTCACATAAACTCCAGCCACTGCTGCTCTGCTGTCTTTCCCGCCAGTGTCCCTTTCCAGTCAACTTTGGCCAGTTCCTCTCTCATGCCATTGTAATTTTCTTTACTCCACTGAAATACTGACACATCAGATTTCGGCTTCTCTTTTTCTAATTTCACAGTGAACTCATCATGTTATGATCACTGCCTACTAAGGGTTCCTTCACCTCAATCTCTCTAATCACCTCCGGTTCATTACACAATACCCAATCCAGTACAGCCGATCCCCTAGTGGGCTCAACAACAAGCTGTTCTAAAAAGCCATCTTGCAGACATTCTACAAATTCTCTCTCTTGAGATCCAGTGCCGACCTGATTTTCCCAATCTACTCGCATGTTAAAATCCCCCACAATTATCATAACACTGCCCTTCTGACAAGCCAGTTGTAATTTGTAGTCCACATCCCTGCAGCTGTTTGGAGGCCTATAAGTAACTGCCACCAGGGTCCTTTTACCCCTGCTACTACTTAGCTCAACCCATAAAGATTCTGCACCTTCCAATCCTATATCACCTCTTTCTAATGATTTAATATAATTTCTTACCAATAAAGCCATGCCTCCCCCTCTGCCTACCTTCCTATCCTTCCGATACACCGTGTATCCTTGGACGTTCAGCTCCCAGAGACATGCATCCTTTAGCCAGGTCTCAATGATGGCCACAATATCATACCTGCCAATCTGTAGCTGTACAACAAGATCATCCACCTTATTCCTTATGCTGTGTGCATTCAAGTACAACACCTTAAGACTAGTATTTGATACTTTTTGCTTTGATTTCACTGCAACTCATCCCAATGGTTACAAATTTGCCCCATCACCTGCCTGTCTTTCCTGACATCTTTACTGCTCACTATCTTAGATTTATTTCTGTTTTCCCCTTCCTCCGCTCTATCATTCTGGTTCCCATCCCCCTGCCAAATTAGCTTAAACCCTCCCTAACAGCTCTATTAAACTTTCCCGCCAGGATATTGGTCCCCTTCGGGTTCAGGTGTAACCTGTCCTTTTTGAACAGGTCATACTTCCCCCAGAAGCGATCCCAATTATCCAAGAATCTGAAGCCCTGCCCCCTACACCAGTCTCTCAGCCACGCATTCATCTGCCTGATCCGACTATTCTTGCCCTCGCTAGCACGTGGCACAGGTAGCAATCCTGAGATTAATACCCTGGAGGTCCTGCTTCTCAGCTTCCTTCCTAACTCCTGGAAATCTCTCTTCAGGACCTCCTCCTTTATCCTATCTATGTCATTGGTACCAACATGTACCAAGACAACTGCCTGCTCCCCCTCCCCCTTTAGAATATTCAGGACCCGATCCGAGACATCCCGTACCCTGGCACCTGGGAGGCAACACACCATGCGGGTATCTCTGTCAGGCTCACAGAATCTCCTGTCTGTTCCCCTGACTATGGAATCCCCTACGACTATCGCATTTCTCTTCTCCCTCCTTCTCTCCTGCACAACAGCGCCAGGCTCAGTGCCAGAGACCCGGTCACCGTGGGCGTCCCCTGTCAGGGCATCCCCCTCAACAGCATCCAGAACAAGATATTTGTTGCTGAGGGGGACAGCCACAGGTGTGCTCTCCACTATCCGGGCATTTCCCTTCCCTCTCTTGACAGTGACCCAGTTTTCTGACCCCTGTAGCCTAGGGATGACTACCTCCCTGTAGCTCCTGTCTATCACCTCTTCACTTTCCCTGATAAGCAGTAGGTCATCAAGCTGCAGCTCCAGATCCCTAACACGGTCTCTGAGGAACTACCACTCGGTGCACCTGGTGCAGATGTGGCCATCAGGGAGGCTGGAGGTCTCCCAGGATGCCCACATCTGACACCCTGAACAAGGCACTAACCTTGCAGGCATGCTATCTAATTCTACAGGAATGAAACAGGAAAAACAGGAAACCCCTTAGTATGCTAAGAGGAAAAGGGAAGTGAAGATGTGTCTGGTAATACAACCTCATTGAACGTGACAGAAATGATAAACGATGATCCATTGAATATGGAGGTTGGTTGGATGGGTGGAAAGAGATGAGGAACTTTGCCCATACTTTGTTGTGAGAAATAGATGGGATATGATCCAGGGACTTGTCAGCTACAGTTGAATGGGAGAAAGGAGAAAGGAATATGAATCAGAATCAAAGTAGTGTTGTCAGCATATTTACAATGGAGATGGAGGAACAAATAAAATGTATGGAGTTTTTATTACAGTAAATCTTGTTAATCTCTAAACATTTCAGAAAATAACATCAGATGTTTTCATTCCTCCTTCCCGTGACCTTTTTCTTGATTTTTTTTTCAAAATCTTTTCTTATTGCAATGTTATTGCAACTTAAGGTGCATTATTGTCCTCCAGGTATTTTGCTACTTTTAACTTGAACATTTTAGGAGAAATCTTTTTAAATTGAAGCCATATAATAAGTAGGGTAAGAACTGAATGAAATCTAAAGTGCTTCATAATGCAACACCTATAGTCTTATGTTTTGTAAAATACATCTAGATTATATTCTTCTCTCAATTAAAGCCATTATTTATATTGGTTTCCGCCCAAAAATCAAGACATGCATCACTTCTTAACTGAAGCTGACACTGAGGATGTAGCTGGTAGAATAGATAAGACAACTGTGCTGCTCCAAATTGCACTAATTATTACCCTCGGCTATTATGCTGTATGATGAGTCAATCTATAGCCAGGGAAATGATGACTCCCTCCTGTTAGACTGTTTGAGGTAACTTATATTTATTCTTTCATACTTCTAAAATTTGTGTATTGTGTATCTGTGCACTTGTAATGCTACTGTGACACTGTAATTTTCTTTGGGATCAATAAAGTATCTATCTATACGGAGAAATGAGTGCATGCATATTTGCATCTTCAGGCTTTTGATAAGATCATTAGAGTGTGGTCAGTAAGTTAGAGCACATGGCATTGGAGGGCAGGATACTGACTTGAATTGAGAATTGGTTGTTGGACAAAAAGTGGAGAGTAAGAATAGATGGTTATCAAGTTGGTTGGCTGTAACTCGTAAGGAACTGCAGGTTTTGCTTTGGCTCCATCTTTTTATAACCTATATCAGCCATTTGGCTGTGGGAACCATGTATCATATTTCCAAGTTAGGTCATGATCCAAAACAAAGTAGGATAGTGAGTAGAGAAGATGATATACAGCGGCATGCAAAAGTTTGGGCACCCCTGGTCAAAATTTCTGTTACTGTGAACAGCTAAGCAAGTAAAAGATGAACTGATTTCCAAAAGGCATAAAGTTAAAGATGACACATTTCTTTATTATTTAAAGCACAAAAACGTTTTTATTTCCATCTTTTACAGTTTCAAAATAACAAAAAAGGAAAAGGGCCCGAAGCAAAAGCTTGGGCACCCTACATGATGGTACTTAGTAACACCCCCTTTGGCAAGTATCACAGCTTGTAAACGCTTTTTGTAGTCAGCTAAGAGTCTTTCAATTCTTGTTTGGGGGATTTTCACCAATTCTTCCTTGCAAAAGGCTTCTAGTTCTGTGAGATTCTTGGGCCTTCTTGCATGCACTGCTCTTTTGAGGTCTATCCACAGATTCTCGATGATGTTTAGGTCAGGGGACTGTGAGGGCCATGGCAAAACCTTCAGCTTGCGCCTCTTGAGGTAGTCCATTGTGGATTTTGAGGTGTGTTTAGGTTCATTATCCTGTTGTAGAAGCCATCCTCTTTTCATCTGCGGCTTTTTTTTTACAGGCAGTGTGATGTTTGCTTCCAGAATTTGCTGGTATTTAATTGAATTCATTCTTCCCTCTATCAGTAAATGTTCCCCATGCCACTGGCTGCAACACAAGTCCAAAGCATGATTGATCCACCCACGTGCTTAACAGTTGGAGAGGGGTTCTTTTCATGAAATTCTGCACCCTTTTTATCCCAAACATACCTTTGCTCATTGCGGCCAAAAAGTTCTATTTTAACTTCATCAGTCCACAGGATTTGTTTCCAAAATGCATCAGGCTTGTTTAGATGTTGCTTTGAATCTTTTGAATAGAACTTCTGCTTTGGGCCCTTTTCCTTTTTTCTTATTTTGAAACTGTAAAAGATGGAAATAAAAGAAGTTTTCTTGCTTAAAATATTAAAGAAATGTGTCATCTTTAACTTCACGCCTTTTGGAAATCAGTTTGCTTAGCTATTCACAGTAACAGAAGTTTTGACCAGGGGTGCCCAAACTTTTGCATGCCTCTGTATAGGGAGAATCGAGACCAAATGGGTGGTTGGGCAAAACCCTGGAAAATGCAATGTGATTTGGGGAATAAAAGGGAAATTAACCACTTTGGTACACAACACTGAAAGGCAGAGTACTTTTTTAATGGAGAGAGATTGGGTAGCATTAATGTTCAAAGGGGCCTCAGTGCCTCTTTTCACTGAAACTGACAATTCTTACAGAGGCTTAGCAAGCTGGATGAAAGAACGATGCTTTTCCTGGCTGAGGACTGCAGAACTAAAGGTTGTAGTCTCAGAATAAGGGACGTTCTATTCAGGAATGATGAGAAGAAATCTTTTGAATTCTACCGCAAAGTGTTGGTGGTGGCTCAGTAATTGATTTTATTCAAATTTATTAGAAGTTGGAGAAACTGAGGGATATAGTTGATAGTTCTGGAAAATGGCATTGAGGTACAAAATCTGTCATGATTTTGGTGAATGACAGTACATGCTTAAAGGGCTGGATGGTTTACTCCTGTGTCTTATGTTCTTTTTTTTGTAATTTACTTTTTATTGAATTTCATCATCAAACAAACATTTCCATAAGATGTATTTCAGATACTGTACATATATATCATATAATCATATTTGTCACAAATCTTCACATAATATTGTTACGTACCCCGTAACTGGGTTGCCAAACCAGCAGAAATGGACCACTTAGTTGGAGTCTGGATTACTGGAACTAAGAAAGTTTTATTAAAGAAATAAGTAACACAGTACTCTAATCGTAAGGATATAAATGCAACAGGTTAGCAATGATAAAACACACGTACACAGAACTAGGATAATAGGAATCAATCAAGCTCTATCGCAGTCTAGGGGTAAAATGATCAGTCTCAAGTGATGCAGAGTTCAGTTCAGCTGAGTAGAGTTCGCAGTAATTGCTGTTGTGCCGTTGGGAGAGAGAGAGAGAGAGATGATATGCAAATCGGATTCAGACAGACCTTGATGTTCTCCGCAGTTAGTTTTCGGGCGAGCCCTTTTACTGTCTTCGGAGGTTACCGACTGTGACCCCTCCATTCCGGATACGATCGTTCTTCTGTGGTGAACCTGGCACCCAGGCAAGGGCGGACACACACACCAGGTTCCCGCTGATCGTACCTTTTCACCCTGTGCGTCTATGGTCGGTCCCGCGACCAGACCTCCAAACTTCCACCAACTTGTGGGGACACACCGCTTTTCCAGAGTCTCGTTATCTCGTGATCTCGTGGTGTCTGTCTTGCCTTAGCGAACCTGTTCCTTTTATCCCCCTGCTGGGGTATCGCCTGTCCATCAAACTTCAAACAGTTTAGGTTCAAAGCAACCGGTCTGTCAATACTTGGAACTGTGTCTCTTTTTGTTAATCTTTCTTCTCCTCTCTCATTAACATTTGGAATGTTTCTCTATTGTCTCACTTATCTCTCTCATTTGCATCAGTCTTCTGATAACTTGGTTTTTTGTCACAATATTTATCTGAGGTATACACTTAAAGAAAGGAGAGGAAAGAAAGAACAATTGAAAGAAGAAAGCTATGTACAGAGTAGAGAGTGATTTTTTTTACAACATATTCATTGATTTGTGAGAATAAAATCAGGCCTATGAGGTGTTATGTAGTTAAACCATTTTTTCCAGTATGAATAAAATTGTTCCAACTTATGATTGACAGATGCTGTTATCTTCTCCATTTTGTAAATGTCCATTGTAATTTCCATCCATACATTTAAAGTTGGGCTCCCCTGTGATAACCATTTCCTGGTAAGGGTCTTTTTACCAGCCACCAGCAGTACATTCATTAAATATTTATCTCTTTTCAACCATTCTTGAGGTATATACCCAAAATATATGGTCTTACTCTCTAAGGGTATTTCACATTTAAAGATGTCTTGTAGGGCATTATGTATCCCACTCAAATAGTCTTTGATAACGGGGCATTCCCAGAAAATATGATAGTGGTTTGCATTTTGATTTCTGCAATTTCTCCAGCAAGCAGAGGGGTTACTATCATAATGGGATTTCTGAGAGGGTGTAATAAAATATCTTATCAAGTTTTTCCACCCGAACTCCTCCATTTCTGTGAACTGGTACACTTCCATTGATACCTCCATATTATTGTCCATTCTTCCTCAGATATTATTATCCCTCCTTCCTTCTCCCATTTTGTTTTAATGTATGAAGTCGAATGTGTTTTAAGATTTGACAAACCCTTATAAACGCTTGAAATTATTCTACTACTGTTGTCTGAATTATGTGCTTTTCTAAGTAGCTGTATCAGATATGTACTTGCCTTGGTTACATTTTTAACCGTCCTATTAACATACTATCGCATCTGTAAATACCGGTAGAAATCTTGTTTTTCTAATAAATGTTTCTCTTTGAGCATTTAAAAACTGAACAGTGTTCCTTCTTTCATTATACTGCAAATAGCTGTTATTCCTTTAGCTGTCCAGTCCTTAAATCTAGCATCCAGTTTATTCGGTGTAAAATCCGAGTCATATGCACACCATTTAAGAATTGCAATGTCTCTCTCTAGTTTATATTCTTTTATAATAGTTTTCCATATTTTAAGAGTCCATTTCACCCATGGGTTGTCAATATTATTTATGTAGCTTTGCAGGTTGATATCAGCCGAAATTGCCTATACGGAGATGGAAAGTATCCTCTCAATGTTTTTCCACTGAGCGTCATATGATGAGTTGCACCAGTATATCACAGCTCTCAACTGTGCTGCAAAATAATAATCTCTAAGAGAAGGAAGGCCCATCCCCCCGCCCTTTCCCTTGGCTAATTGCAAAGTTTTGAGATGAACCCTAGGCCTTTTACCTTGCCATATATATCTTGATAGCATCTTGTTCCATTCATTGAATTGATTTTGGTTAATCTCTATTGGTAGGGTCTGATAGAGATATAGCAGTCTAGGCAGTATATTCACTTTAATAGATTCAATCCTTGAACTGAGACCAAGAAAAGGAATTAGGTTCTACCTTGTTATATCTTCCTTAATTTTTTATATATAGGCTGATAATTGCATTCTGATAATTTTGCCAAATCTTTTGGCATAATGATGCCCAAATATTTGACGGACTCTGTTTGCCATGCCCAAGGATATTTACTTTCAATTTCTCTTGGTGGGCTATAGTTATATGAAAGTAGTTGGGTTTTATCTATGTTGATCTTGTATCCTGATAATTGGCCATATTGTTCAAAGGATTGCATCAATTTAGGTAATGAGTATGTTGGTTGCCCTAGATAGATCAAAATGTCATCCGTGTAACAGTCCAATTTATGCTCTGCCCCTTTAATAGTAATTCCTCTGATATCTTCATTTTGTCTGATGTGTTGAGCTAATGGTTCCAGATATAATGCGAAGAGTAGCATTGACCATGCACAACCCTGTCTCGTGCCCTTTCTAAGGTAAAACTATTAGATAAATATCCATTGATTTTAATCCTAGCAGTAGGATTGTCGTATCCTGCCTGTGTAGTTTTAATAATTGTGTCATGTACTCCAAATCTATATAAAACTCTAAAGAAAATTCCAATTAACCGAATCAAATGCCTTTTCAGCGTCCACGTTTATCACTATTGCTTCAATTTCATTTTTTTATATATGATCCACAATGTGAAGTGTCCTTCATATATTGTCTTGTGTTTGGCGTTGTTGTATAAAACCTGTCTGATCATTATGTATCAGTATGGGTAGAAACTCTTCTAATCGTTTGGCCATGATGGAAGTAAATATTCTATAATCCACATTAAGAACGGATATTGGTCTAAATGACCTACGTTCCATTTTATCCTTGCCTTCTTTCGGTATAGCTGAGATTATCGCCTCCTTCCAGCTGGGTGGCATTTGCGCCTTCCTTAGGGTCCAGTTCAGTGTGGGGAATAAAATAGGAATTAACTCACTTCTAAACTCTTTATACCACTCTGCCGTATATCCATCTGATCCTGGTGACTTGTTTAATTTAAGCCTACTGATTGCAGTTTTTAATTCAGCTTCAGTTATGTCAGCTGTCATTGTTCTATTTTGTTCTTTGCTTAAAGTGGGTAACTCTAGAGAATTCAGGAAGGTGTCAGTTTGGGTTATGCTTCTGTCTGGAACTTTGGAATATAGAGTTTTGTGAAACACTTCAAAAGCTTCTTGAATTTCACTTTGCTTATTTTTTTCTATCACTTTTGTTCTTGGATCCCTTATTCTATGAATTGTATTTTCTGCTATCTTCTTTTTCAGTTTCCACGCCAGTATTTTCATAGAATTAGATCCACTTTCATAGTGTCTCTGTTTCTGAAACATTAAATTTTTTCTAATTTCTTGTGTAGCCAAATTATTAATTTCATTCCTAATTTTTTAACTTCCTCTAGTGTATCCTGTGCCAAACTCAATTTGTGTTTTTTTTTCTAGTTCCTTCAGCTTATTTTGTAATTCCTCTAATGTTCTATACCTTATTTTTTTCTTATATGAAGATATCGCTCTAATTTTCCCTCTTAAGACAGCTTTCAGAGTATCCCATACAATGGGAGGTGAAACCTCTCCATTATCATTGAATTATGAGTAAAGACCAATTTCTTTTCTAATTTGTTCCTTAAAATAGGGATCATTGAGTAGACTTGAATTTAGTTTCCAAATAGTATTCTTTGGTTGTAGGTCAAAATCAACAGATAAATATATAGGTGCATGATCACTTATATCGATTGTCCCAATTCCACAGGTGATTATTTTGTCTCTATCTTTTCCAAATGTTATGAAATAGTCTATTCTTGTATGTACAGAATGGGAGGCAGAATAACGAGTGTAATCGGTCCCTCCATATATCAATTAGACCAGTATCCTCAAAAAGTGTATTAACTTTCTTATGTAAGGACTTTGTTTCATAAGTTTTTCTATTGGAAGAGTCTAACTTTGGTTGTAATTGTAAATTTAAAAATCCCCCACATATCAAGAGACCTTCTGTTTCCGTTACCATAATATTAGTAATTTTCTGGAAGAAACTAATATCACTTCCTGGGGGTGCGTATATATTCAATAAAGTAACTGGATTTCCATCTATATTCCCCCTTACCAGAATATATCTGCCCTCCTTATCTCCCATTTCGAATACTTTTTCAAAATTTAGCTTACTTGAGATGAGAATAGCAACTCCTCTTCTATGTCCTGATATATGAGGAGAAAAACAAATTAGTGAAACCCATTTCTCTTTAATTTCCATGCTCATTATCACTTAAGTGAGTTTCCTGTAAATATACTGCATGGGCTTGTTCTTTTTTCATTTTTGATAGAATTTTACTGTGTTTGATCAGATTTAACAGCCCATTGACATTAAAAGAAATGAATTTTACTTTGTCCTTAGCCATGTATATTTATCTGTTAGTATATCATTGAAATTAGCAGAATATAACATCATTGTTCTACTCCCTGAACAAATAAGAGCCAAGAAACACGAATAATAAAAAAAAGGTAACCAAGGTGTGATTCCAAGGTTGGGGTCTCTAGATGACCCTGGGTTGGGCTGGAAGAAAGTGTTCTTAAATTAGAAATGAATGGATAATTTTTTACGGAATCTATTTTTCCAGAGGAAATATACTTTTGAGTTATATGACATATTTATTTAAATAATTGTTTATCCACTGTGATATAAACTAATTTTCCAATCTATATTAGCTGATTGTCCTTTGAGTTTTAAAAACTTCCATTTGGGCTTGAAATTTGGCACTCAAATTGAATGTGAGACTCTATCATCATGTGATTGTATTTCCAGGAGAATCCTTCACGACTGTCTCTATGAAACTGTTGAATGCATTCCATGAATTTGTCCCCAAGGTGAACTTTGCCAGTTTGATTTTCTCTATGATAGCATTACCTTTGATACATGGTAGCATCCGTTAGTCTCGCGAGACCATGGATCTGCGCCTGGAAAGTCTTGCTTCAGTCTGTGTTGGTAGAGCAGCATCTGTTGTGGCTGTAGAGTCCCACACGGGAGTGACAGTCTTGGCTGCAGCAACTACACTTGAAGGCGCTGTCCTCCAGTGTTGTCTTGGTGCTGTTTTTCTGACGAGTGCGCTTTTCTTCAGCAGCAAGCCTCAGCTTCTCTTCTCCTCTTTTTGGACCTCTGCGTAGTTCCAGTCTCCAGTGAGAGCGATCGCTTGCGATGTCCTCCCACCTCTCGACGTTCATTTTCAGTGACTTCATGTCTCTCTTGCAAACGTCTTTGAAATGAAGATGGGGCCGCCCTTGTGCTCTCTTGCCAGAGGACAGTTCTCCGTACAGCAGGTCTTTCGGGATCCTCCTGTCTGAAATGCGGTGTACGTGGCCCAGCCAGCAGAGACGGCGTTGTTGGAGCAGGGTGAAGAGGCTGGGTATCTGGTCGCGGGCCAGGACCTCATTGTTGGTGACTCGGTCAGTCCACGTGATATCCAGGATGCGTCTCAGGCTGCAAAGGTGGAAGGCGTCGAGACGCCGCTCTTGTCTGTAGTAGAGGCTCCAGGTCTCGCTGCCATAAAGCAGTGTGCTGAGGATGCAGGCCCTGTAGACTGCAACTTTGGTGTGTGTCGTCAGCTTTCTGTTCTCCCAGACTCTCTTTATCAACCTGGTGAATGTTGAGGCTGCTTGTCCGATCTGACTGTTGATCTCGGGGTCTAGGGAGAGGCTGTCCGTGATGGTGGAGCCAAGGTATGTAAACTCGTGAACTATCTCCAGCTCCTAGTTGTTGATGGTAATGGCAGGGGGGTGCTCAACGCTTTGGCTCAACATGTTGGTCTTCTTCAGGCTGATGGTCAAGCTGAAGTCCTGGCAGGCTCTTGAGAAGCTGTCCATGAGGCGTTGCAGTTGCTCTTCAGAGTGTGTTGCCAGTGCCGCGTCGTCTGCAAACAACATGTCCCTGATGAGTACTTCACGAACCTTGGTTTTCACCCTCAGCTGGGACAGACTGAACAGCCTCCCGTCCAACCTGGTGTGGAGATAGACACCATCAGTAGATGTTCCAAAGGCGTGCTTCAGCATGACTGCGAAGAAGATGCCGAATAGGGTGGGGGCAAGCACACAGCCCTGCTTCACTCTGCCGCGGATGTTGAAGGCCTCCGAAGAAGAGCCGTCAAGCTGAACGACGCCCTTCATGTCTGTGTGGAATGACTGAACTAATCCAAGGAGCCTTGGGGGACAACCAATCCTGGCGAGGATTTTGAACAGGCCATCTCTGCTCGCAAGGTCGAAGGCCTTCGTGAGGTCAATGAAAGCAACATAGAGTGGTTGTCTTTGCTCTCTGCATTTCTCTTGTAGCTGTCGAAGGGAGAAGATCATGTCGATTGTGGAGCATTCTGACCTGAAACCACACTGAGACTCGGGATATATCCTTTCAGCTATTTTCTACAGTCTGTTATGGACCATGCAGGCAAAGACCTTCCCAATGATGCTCAGCAAGGAGATTCCCCTGTAGTTGTTACAGTTGCTTCTGTCCCCTTTGTTCTTATATAGGGTGACAATGTTGCAGTCTCTCATGTCTTGCGGCACTGCTCCCTCTATCCAGCACTGGCACAGTAGTTCGTGCAGGTGGTTTAGCAGGACACCCTTTGCGCATTTGATGGCCTCTGGTGGAATGCCATCCAATCCTGGTGCCTTCCCAGTGGGAGTTTGATACAAACTCCCATTATTTTAGGTTGGTAGCCTCCTTAGCACAGCAGTTACTGTAGTGGTACTCTTATGTTGTGAATTTCAGTGTTGCTATGCCTTATTCTCATCTTCATCCAATTGAGAAAAACCTCTCCCTGTTGTCCTGTAATCTTTTATAGTTGGAGCTGCCCACCACCCAGCTTACATTCTTCCTATCTTTATGATACAGCAGAGGTCTAGAATAATTGCTTTTGGTGGAGACTTGTTACCATCTGTTCTTGTAACACAGTAAACTTGGTTTTTTTTCTATTACCTGATGAAGTTGCAGATTGAATTGATGGACAGCATTTTAGATGTAAAATTGGATTCGTGACTTTCTGTGACAATCAGATGATTAAGATTAAAGGTATTCTCAGTATAAAATTTAAAATCTAAACCCCAATGAAGGGTAAACAACAGGAGTTCTGCAGATGCTGGAAATTCAAGCAACACACATCAAAGTTGCTGGTGAACGCAGCAGGCCAGGTAGCATCTCGAGGAAGAGGTACAGTCGACATTTCAGGCCGAGACCCTTCGTCAGGACTAACTGAAGGAAGAGTTAGTAAGAGATTTGAAAGTGGGAGGGGGAGGGGGAGATCCAAAATGATAGGAGAAGACAGGAGGGGGAGGGATGGAGCCAAGAGCTGGACAGCTGATTGGCAAAGGGGATATAAGAGGATCATGGGACAGGAGGTCCGGGAAGAAAGACAGAGGGGGGGGGACCCAGAGGATGGGCAAGGGGTACAGTCAGAGGGAGAAAAAGGAGAGGGAGAGAAAGAATGTGTGTATATAAACAACGGATGGGGTACGAGGGGGAGGTGGGGCATTAGCGGAAGTTAGAGAAGTCAATGTTCATGCCATCAGGTTGGAGGCTACCCAGACGGAATATAAGGTGTTGTTCCTCCAACCTGAGTGTGGCTTCATCTTTACAGTAGAGGAGGCCGTGGATAGACATGTCAGAATGGGAATGGGATGTGGAATTAAAATGTGTGGCCACTGGGAGATCCTGCTTTCTCTGGCGGACAGAGCGTAGGTGTCAATGAAGGGTCATTGCCCTTGCCTGAACATTGCCAGAAATGGAACAACTTTGAGGAGGAATTGATCTTGCTGTTTGCTGATTTTGTTTTTAATTGTTATCAGTAGATGGCACTGAAATCCAAGGATTAGAATTAATAATGCTGATGGGAAAAATGACACTTGCCCACAGGACAATGGAAGCAGAAGAAAGGGGAAGTGGCTGAGGGAAGCAAATGTTTGCCATTGAAGTAACGTAGCCATAGATACTACACTTGCATGGTAAGCAAAGAACAAAGTGTAGTATATGTAATGTGCCAGTTAGATCATATATATCTAAAAACAAGATAGTTGTTAACTTGGCTGAGGTACATTCCAGGTGTAGAACCTCAGTCCCACCACTGTGTGGCACCCAGTATTATTAAATTTGACCTTGTTTATTTTTGATATATCAATACCATTAATAATTTGATGTTGTTGTTGTTCGTCCATCGTGACGTCGAGGAGGACCTCGGCACCATAATGATGGTGTCGAGACTAGCGCGTGACTTGGATTTAAGTGAGGGAGAGTTGCGCAGCGTCAGCCTCACTCTCTCTTCCCAATTCCCATCTGGATCCAGTGGCAAGACAGAGTCTAGACGGCTGGAGATGGGACTAGGCGCAGTGGATGACCAGGACATCTTCTGTGTCTTGTCCTGCTCTACACGTTCCACGACGCTTGCAGAGACCGCCTTCTTGACCGTTGGACCTTCCGTTGGTCTTGTCCGCTCAATCCGCCGGAGTCTGTCTTCACATGCTGGGATAGACAACTCCCTATCTCACCGAGGGTTTGAGACCCGTCGGCTACCCTCACCTGGTTTAGCCGGCTTGTTGAAGCCGTTGCCCGGGGTGTGGCCACTGTCGCATGCAAACAGCTACGGGGAGCCACAGGTGAGAGCTGAGTGCCAGGTGGGGACCAAAGGTGGACTAACTGCCCTGAAAAGGACGCGACATGCTCCCCCACCAGAGGTGCTACCCCTCCCTGACACCCCATATACCCCAATAATTTGATACCCCACTTGAAGTAGATTATGAAATAGTATTTTTTATGACTAGAAGGTATAATTTTCAGAAATCCTGAAGTCTCTTAAGCCAGGTTAATTATCTGATTGAAATATCTTTATGAATAGAACATGATATTTTGATTTTGGGAGCAAATAATTGAATAACTTCATCAATTATAACATTTTCTTGGAACTTACTTTATACATCAAGTTCCAGGTTCTATTCATTAAAGATTAAATGTGAAATATGCAGCAATAATGAAATAGATTTTCCATTACTTTCCTTTTATCAAAGATGTATACGACAGCATGTTAGCGTAATGGTTAGCATGATTCTTTTCAGTACAGGCAACCTGGGTTCAATTCCCATTGCTGCCAGTAAGGAGTTTGCATGTTCTCCTTGTGACCGAGTGGGTTTCCTCTGGGTGCTCCAGTTTCCTCCCACAGTCCAAAGATGTTGTAGGTTAATCGGTCATTGTAAATTGTCTTGTGATTAGGCTAGGATTAAATTGAGGGATTGCTGGGTGGTGTGGCTCGTAGGGCCCGAAGGACTTATTCTGAGCTGTATCTCAATCAATAAATAAATAAAATATTGTAGACACTGAAGTATTGAAGGAAGATGCTCTTGGGCTCCCCCAATGGGTTATTGAGTATATGGGTGGTTTATATGCTTAAGCTATGTTGATATTAGCCAAATAGGTGAAGAATTAAACTACAGATTCCTGAATTGGGTGATGGTGGTGGTCATTTATTCAGTTAACACCTTTTGCTTAGCCCACTGCATCACTCTCTCTACACCTGTGATTGTGTGGCTAGGCCCAGCTCAAACACCATCTATAAATTTGCTAACAACACAACTATTGTTGGCAGAATTTTAGATGACAATGAGGAGGCGTACAGGAGCAAGCTAGGTTAGCTAGTTGAGTGGTGTCGCAGTAACAACCTTGCACTCAATGTCAGCAAGACCAAGGAATTGATTGTGGACTTCAGGAAGGGGAAGTTGAGGGAATGTGCACCTGTCCTCATCGAGGGATCAGAAGTGAAAAGGGTGAGCAGTTTCAAGTTCCTAGGTGTCAAAATTACTGAAGATCTTTTCTGGGTTCAGCATATAAATGTAGTTACAAAGAGGGCATGACAGCAGCTATATTTCATTAGAAGTTTGAGGAGACTTGGTACATTATCATAGACTCTTGCAAATTTCTATGGATGTACCATGGAGAGCATCCTAACTGGTTGCATCACTGTTTTGGGTATAGAGGGTCCACTGCACAGGATTGGAAAAAGTTGTAGAAAGTTGTAAACTCAGCCAACTCCATCTTGGGCACTAGCCTTCCTAGCATTGAGGATATCTTCAAAAGGCGATACCTCAAAAAGACAGCATCCGTCATTAAGATCCTCCATCACGCAGTTATTGCCCTCTTCTCATTGCTACCATCAAGGAGGTGGTACAGGTGCCCGAAGATACATACTCAACGTTTCAGGAGCAGCTTCTTCCCTCTGCCATCAGATTTCTGAATAGACAATGAACCCATATACAGGAACTCACTTTTTTTTTCTTTTTTTCTGTCTTTTTGCACTACTTATTTAAATTATTTATACTGTATTTTTCTTATTGTGATTTGCAGTATTTTTATTATGTATTACACTGTACTCTTGCCACAAAACAACAAATTTAACGACATATGCCAGTGATATTAAACATGATTCTGATTCTGAAATTTCCACCTTTGGTCCTCCCATTTTTGTCCATTTTCCCAGAACATCCCACACCCCTTCACCCATCTTCATCTGCTGATGCAAGGTTTTGACTTAAAAACATTGACAGTTCTTTTCCTCCAACAGATGCTGCTTGAACCCTGAGTTCCTCCTGCAATTGTTTGTTGAATGTTTTCATCCCCGTGAGGTGTAAATTGAAGCTTTCTGGTTCACTTGTTTAACAATTGCCTAAGTTGCCCAGGAGATCAATCTACTGCTTTCTTCTGTTTTAGATATCATTTTGAAGAATTCCTTTGGTGATATTCACAAAGGAGTTTTCAGCTCACTGGAGATTGGTCATATTCCGAAATGCTCAGTCTGTGCTCAAACAAATGTACTTTTTGGACAGTGTAACAATGAAAAAAAAAGAAAAAAATGTAATATTTTGCTCATTGATTATCTTGCTGTTAGTAGAAGCATATGGTTGGGGGGAGTTCACTCCCCAGCAGTAGCTGACCTACCAGGTGAGTTTAAAGAGAGCGCTGCAAACAGATCTGAGTGCTTGAAGTGAGTGCAGGAACTGGGGTCCCAGTGAACCAGTTCCTGCACTCACCAGTGGGATTTCTTAATAGCTGGGATAGCAGATTAGTGGAATTTTACCAAAGTAACAGGTTATCTGCTATAGTTAAGCATCTTGACACAGTTAATAATCAAGTTAAGTGTAAGTGAGGAAAATGGTTGCACTGTAGTTGGAATTAGTTAATCCAAGGTTATTTTTAGAAATTTTTGAAATGGTAATTTAGATCATCATTCTACCAAAGTATCAAAAATGTCACATATAAAACCACATACTAATCCCACATATACAACGTGGGTACTAAGAATTTTTAATTCCATTGTTACCTAAAGCTTTGACACCTACTAAAGTGCAATTTATGTATTTCACTTTTCTGTTAACTATGATATATCATGATGAATCATTACCTTTCCAAGTAGTATGATGATGTGATTGTGGTCCACTGCTTGCTAGTTCCTTTATTGAAAGGAAAGCATAATGCCTCATGTTTTATTATAATGGTAACGTGAGTTTGGTTAAAAAGTTTATGCAGAAAAGTATTTGTTCAAAAATGCATATGTCACCATAAGGACATACAGGCCAGAAATGGGTCTATTGGACACACCAAGTGTGCACTGGTCATCAACTATTGACCTACATTAATCCGATTTTTTAAAAAAAATTCTTATTTACATAAATTTTCCTTGCCATCCACAAACCCTGGATTCTACCACTCATTGAAAATGGGGTCAATTTACAATGGCCACTTAACCTGTACACCCGTAGTATGTGGAAGGAACCAGGCTACCCTTAGAAAACCTCAGTGATCATAGGGATAATGTGCAAAATCTACAAGACAGCATCTCATAAAAACAATATACCGGAAGAGACCACAAGGCTCATTAAGTCTATCACATAATGTAACCAATTTCTGTAGCTGAATTTCAAGATCGTCCATTTTATTTCCTATGCTGCGTGCATTCAAATACAACACTTTCAGTCCAGTATTTGTTGCTTTCTGTTTTAACTGCACGACACCTCTATTGCCCTGTAACTCATCCCACTGGCTGTGATTATGTCTCATCTCCTGCCTGTTCTTTCTATTATCTCTGTTGCACGCTATCTTTGATTTATTTCTGTTTTCCCCTTCCTCAGCCCTATCACTCCAGTTCCCGTACCCCTGCCAATTTAGCTTAAACCCTCCCAAACAGCCCTATTAAACCTGCCTGCTAGGATATTGGACCCGTTTGGGTTCAGGTGCAACCTGTCCTTTTTGTACAGGTCGTACCTCCCCCAGAAGAGGCCCCAATGGTCCAGGAACCTGAAGCCCTGCCTCCTCCACTAGTCTCTCAGCCACGCATTAATATGCCTGATCATGCTATTCTTGAGCTTGTTAGCACGTGGCACAGGCAGCAATCCTGAGATTACTACCCTGGAGGTCCTGCTTTTCAGCTTCTTACCCAACTCCCTGAATTCTCTCTTCAGGACCTTCTCCCTTTTTCTACCTAAACTCCATACAACTTTTGTTGACGCCATGAAAGTCTTCGACACTGTCTGCCGACAAGGCCTGCGGAGAATCATGTCAAAGTTCGGCTGCTGCGCCAAATTCATTCAGATGGTAGGCCAGTTCCATGATGGCATGATAGCCAGAGTGCTGGACGGCGGAGAATCCTCTGAGGCGTTCCCAGTCACCAATGGCGTCAAACAGGGCTGTGTGCTCACACCCACACTGTTCAGCTTGATGTTTTCTGCCATGCTGAATGATGCCTTCCAGGATAGTGATGCTGGAATCAGCCTCAAATACAGAGTGGATAGGAAGCTCTTCAACCTGAGAAGACTTCAAGCTATTATCAAAGTGAAGGAGACTGTTCTGAGGGACTTCCTCTTTGCCGGTGACTGCGCCCTGTGTGCTGGCTCGGAGTCAGAGATGCAAGTCAATATGGACAAATTCTCCACGGCTTGTGACAACTTTGGACTCACCATCAACATCAAAAAGACCGAAGTCATGCACCAGCCTGCCCCTCATGCACCATACACAGAACCAAAAATGATGGTCAAAGGACAGAAACTACAGGCAGTGGACCAGTTTACTTACCTTGGCAGCACCCTCTCCCGTGCAGTGACTATTGATACAGAAGTTAACTACAGAATAGCGAAGGCAAGTTCTGCTTTCAGTAGACTGCGCTCCACTGTATGGGACCATTGAGGAATCAGTCCAGCAACAAAACTGAAGGTCTACAGAGCCGTGGTACTCACTACCCTCCTGTAGGCCTGTGAAATGTGGACTGTGTATCAAAGGCATGCAAGACAGCTCAACCATTTCCACATGACTTGTCTTTGCAGAATATTAGGCATCAGATGGCAAGACAAAGTACCAGACACTGAAGTTCCCTCTAGAGCAAGTCTACCATCAGTCCACACACTGCTGATGAGAGCACAGACCCGGTGGGCAGGTCATGTCATCCGCATGTTGGACTAGCGCATACCCAAGCAGCTGCTTTTTGGGGAACTCTATGCTGGAAGACGCTCACATGGAGGGCAGAAGAAACGTTACAAAGACGCACTAAAGGCCTCCCTGAAGTCATTTGACATAGACACGACCTCCTGGGAAACGCTGGCACAAAACCGCCCTACCTGGCGCGGCCTCATCCACAAGGGCTGTCAAGCTTACGAGGCAAGGCGCATTGCTGAAGCACAACATAAGCGTGAGCTGTGCAAGTCCAGAGCCACCAACGCAACAACTGCAGTGCCTACACATGTCTGCCCAACACGTGCCAGGACATTCCATGCCCGAGTTGGTCTGACCAGTCATCTTCGGACACACCGCATCCAGTCTCAAAGTGACTAATGGTGTCGAGGTCTTCATTGACGACGATGGACGAACTACAGACCTATGTCATTGGTACCAACGTGTACCAAGACTTCTGGCTATTCACCCTCTCCCTTCAGAATACCCTGCACCCAATCAGAGACATCCCGTACCCTGGCACCTGGGCGGCAACATACCATGTGGTGTGAAAAAAAGACAGATCATGCAAACAGTAAAAAAGCAAATGAATAACACACAGAATATTAAACGTCAAACCGCAGAGTGCTTGAAACAGTCTAGGAATGTTCACTTTATTTCAGTTCAGTAATTTAGTACTGTGTAATTTGTTGACTGCAGGCTGAGAGTCAGTCTGCCCCGATCAAATAAAAATTAGCAATAAAAAAAGGAACAACCAGAAATCAGAAACACATACAAAATGAACTGCAGAGTTTTCTAAAAACGAGTCCAGTCCACAAGTCACAGTGATCAAACCTTGCCCGAGACCCAAGACTCCTGCACCTTCCTCTGGCAGCAGCAAACGAGAAGGAGAGGGAAACTAGTCAAACACAGGCAGACAGTGTTGAACACCCACTCGCTCTCCCCTCCTGTCCTCATTGATTTCAGTCTTGATCGATGCTTTAATCGATGAGATGGTCAAGAATTGGAGCCGATCATGGGTTTGCACTCCGCCGTTAGGCTACACCCTCCATTCTGAACCTTATTCTCAACTGCACCGAATTCCCTCGGAGACAGGAAAAGTGCCAGATTGCTCAGTCAGCCCAAAACACATTATCAAAATGTAAATTACAGGCTCCTGTCACACACACATTAGTAGTAGAAGAATTTTTAAAAGCAGGTGAAGAAGTATTTGCCCAAACTGTCTGCTGGACATCAGTGTTAGTCACTGGTGCCATCTTGCCATCAATGGAAGCTAAGCCAAAGGAATAAAATACTTGGAAAGTAACCAAAAGGCTACAAAAAAGAGATGGAACTGATGCATAAACTGTGACAAATGAGATTTAAAAGAAATTTCGCTTATGCAAATTCTGACTGCAGTGAGCAACTTGTTTTGTAGATTGGCAGTATTCAGTCATCCTCTGATAGATAATGTGGTTCAATGGCTTGAAATCTTAGATGGCTCCTTTCACTTTATCTAGCTGAAATCTTTTTTCAGAGACAGATTCTAATCTGTTTATTTTTTTTTAAAGTCAGCAGTGAAATGCCCATATCCATGAATACTTGTTGTAGAGTAATCCAATTCTGAGGCATATTGGACATCAGGGATCATTGATACTTGGTAGATGTTGAGTTTTGTGCTATTAATTTAAGGCTTTGAATTTCAACCACTCAGTTCTTCAACTACCCAAAGCTGTACGGGCATACTATGGTATTGGTCAATTTTACCAGGTATGCTTGCATTGTAGAGACAGAAAACCTAGAGCACAATACAGGCCCTTACCTCAGATATTACCTGGAGTTACCCATAGTCCTCTATTTTTCTAAACTCCATGTACCTATCCAGGAGTCTCTTAAAAGACCCTATCGTATCTGCCTCCACCACCATCGCCGGCAGCCCGTTCCACACACTCACCACTCTCTGCATAAAAAAAAAACTTACCCCTGACATCTCCTCAGTACCTACTTCCAAGCACCTTAAACCTGTGCCCTCTTGTGCCAGCTATTTCAGCCCTGGGAAAAAGCCTCTGACTATCCACACAATCAATGCCTCTCCTCATCTTGTACACCTCTGCCAGGTCACCTCTCATCCTCTGTCGTTACAAGGAGAAAAGGCCAGATTCACGCAACCTATTCTTGTAAGGCATACTCCCCAATCCAGGCAACATCTTTGTAAATTTCCTCTGCACCCTTTCTATGGTTTCCGCATCCTTCCTGTAGTGAGGCAACCAGAACTGAGCACAGTACTCCAAGTGGGGTCTGACTAGATCCTATATAGCTGCAACATTACTTCTCGGCTCTTAAACTGAATCCCACGATTGATGAAGGCAACTTCACCGTATGCCTTCTTAATCACAGAGTCAACCTGCGCAGCTGCTTTGAGTGTCCTGTGGACTCGGACCCTAAGATCCCTCTGATCCTCCACACTGCCAAGAGTCTTGCCATTAATACTATATTCTGCCATCATATTTGACCTACCAAAATGAACCACCTCACACTTATCTGGGTTGAACTCCATCTACCACTTCTCAGCCCAGTTTGCATCCTATCGATGTCCTGCTGTAACCTCTGACAGCCCTCCACACTATCCACAAAGCCCCCAACCTTTGCCTCATCAGCAAATTTACTAACTCATCCCTCCACTTCCTCATCTAGGTCATTTATAAAAATCACAAAGAATAGGGGACCCAGAACAGATCCCTGAGGCACACCACTGGTGACCGACCTCCGTGCAGAAAGTGAGAGGTTTTCCTATGATATGAGAAATAGTTCACATTTACAGGGTTTGGAAGGTTGTGTTATCTAGCAGAGGCAAGCTGATAGTGAGCCTTTGTCCTGCATATGCTGAGTTTAGTTCCATCCTTTCATATGCTTCATTGAGCCAATTGCCTTTGGAGTTTTGCCAATGCACATGCGTGTCTGCAGACGTTTCTGTATACTGTAATTGCTGTGGTTGGGCTGACTTTGTTCTGGAGTGGAGATGAAAGCATTTGAACAGTTTCCCTACATGAGCATGGAATTACCTTCAGCAGGCACTGCAAAGATATTGCCAATGCTGTCTACAAATTCCTCAAAGAATACTGGCAGGATGACAAAATCCACATCAGTGATTTCTCCTAGTCCAACACCCCTAACATTGAAATCTAATTGCATTCCATTGGCTCCAGCCTAGTGACATGGTGTCATGACAACAACTTTTCCCTCAATGTCAGAAAACAAAGGAGGTCGTCATTGACTTCAGGAAGGGATGGGGATGGGTGCTGAGATTGAGTGTGTTGAGAGTTTGAAGTTCCTAGGAGTGAACATCAATAGCCTGTCCTGATCTAACCACATTGATGCCAAGGCCAAGAAAGCTCACCAGCACCTCTGCTTCCTCAGGAGGCTAAAGAAATTTGGCATGACCCCTTTGATTCTCACCAATTTTTAATTGATGCACCACAGAAAGCATCCTGTCTGGACGCTTCACGGCTTGGTATGGTAACTGCTTTGCCCATGACTGTAAGAAACTACAGAGTTGTGAACACAGCTCACACATCATGGAAACTCGCCTCCTCTTTATGGACTTTGCCTATACTTGCTGCCTCAGTAAACCATCCTGAATAATCAAAGATTCAAAGATCCCACCCACCTTGGATATTCTTCTCCCATCCCCCTCCCTTTGGACAGAAAATACAAAAGCTTGAAAGCACATACCACCAGGTTCAAGGACAGCTTCTATCCTGCTGTTGTAAGACTGTTGAATGTTTCTCTAGTATGATAAGATGGACACTGCTTCGGTCTGACCTTGTACTTTACGTCTAACTGCACTGCACTCTCTCTGTACTGTAACACTTTATTCTGCAGTGTGGTGTTGTTTTACACTGTTACAATTAATTGATCTGTATGAACAGTATGCAAGACCTCAGTACATGTGAAATAATAAACCAATTTACTAAAATTTACCAGTCTAATTTTCCATTGGCAAGCTGGGTATTTTATACCCAGTTTGCCCAAAGCTAAGCTGTTGAAATGCAGACTGAACTGAACTTGTTTACCAGAGGAGATTGTCAAGTCTACAGAGGGGGAAATTTGCCTTTAGGGGAAAATTGCTGTATTCCTAATAATTCCTTAGCATCCCTGGCCCATGACCACTTAAATGAACAGATGGGACATTCTGGATGTCACTGAGAGCCTCAAGTGTGAGCATTGAGAGCATGCAGAAAGAATGCGCCACTTAGCAATCGCCTGTTGCCTCACCCGTGGCAAAATCTGCTAGTTGGTCATTGGCCTTATTAGTTGTCTCAGAAATGGAGTCTGAGCAAGTTATCCTCAATCCTTGGGAACCACCAAAGGAAGATGGTTGGATTGACCATAAATGACTGTTACAATCATAAATCATAATCATAAATCATAAATGACTTTTGCTGGCTGTCACAATCCAGGCATACACAGTTTTAATTTGAGCAAGTATTTTCTACTTAAAGGCACTTGTTTGAGAATGTTATTTTGTATTGCCATAAATTTTGGACTATTTCACTTTATCCTTTGGAACCAAATTACTTAAGATTTCCAGCACTTTTTTTAGTCCTATTTCACATGCTTATTTAGTTGTTCTGAATGTATTATGATTTGTCCTTTGATTAGGAGGCACATTATAGATGCTAACAATCAGTTTTTGGTCAGTTAATTTAAATTATTTGAACCTAAGTACATTTGTTATGCCTTATGAAACAAAATTGCCTCTTTCAAAAATAATTAAGTTCACCTTGATTTTTAAAAAACGGTCTTGCCTTTTTCTGTCAGACCCCATTGTACCTGAACTCTTTAGATCTGAATAAAGATTTAAAGATTAGCTTTATTTGTCAGATGTACAGTACATCAAACATACAGTGAAATTTCTGTTTGTGTTACCGACCAGCACAATCTGAATATGTGCTGAGGGCAGCCTGCAAGTGTTGCTATGCTTCTGGCACCAACATTATATGCCTACAATTTACTGACCCTTATTAACCTGTATGTCTTTGGAATGTGGGAGGAAACCAGAGTGCCCAGAGGAAGCCCATGCAGTTATAAGACCATAAGATATAGGAGCAGAAGTAGGTCATTCAACCCATCGAATCTGCTCCGCCATTCAACCATTTAAAAAAAAGGAAATTGCCTTTTAAACTCACGAGGGAGCATAGGCCATCAGCTTTTTGCTGTTGATGTTTCTGTAGCAGGCAATTTCTTTTTTACGAGGTCGAGTTGCTAGCTTGATGCTCAACCCAGCACGGATGGAAAGTGTGCCAGGGGAGCCAGCTGGGTTCGAACTCAGGAGCCTTTGTCCGAAGTCTGGCGTTGATGCCACTATGCCACCAATCATGGGTTGATCCAATTCTTCCAGTCATCCCCACTCCCCTGCTTTCACCCCATACCCTTTAATGCCCTGGCTAATCAAGAACCTATCTATCGCTGCCTTAAATGGGGAGGATGTACATAGTCCTTACAGAGAGCAGCAGGAATTGAACCTGATCACTGGCGCTGTAAAGCATTGTGCTAGCCACTATGCTGCCATGCTGTCCCATGTATTGGATTTCTTACCTATCATAAAGAGTGGGTGCGCCAAATGTCTTCCTTGGTCTGAGGCATTTGCAACGTACACCAAAGAAAGTATATCTATTTTTTTCCTCATTTTTCCATGTTGCATTCCATCTGCCGTGTCTTCCGTTCACTAATCCTGTTTAGATCCGCTGAAGCTTCGCTGTGTTGTTGCTGCAACTTTCACTACCTTGCATATCAGCAAATGTAGATACAATAAATTTGCTCCTGTCATTGAAAATATTAGTATTAATTATGAACCTGGTTAGGTTTCCCACACTCCTTTGAAACTTTTGAGCCCTTGCCTCCCAATTTGTCTTTTGACTTGCTGGTTTCACTTGCTTTGATCTGTGATTCACTCTAATACAGTAAATCTCTACTAATCTGGCTCACATGACTTTTGAAATGCTGGACTAAGATATTTTTTAGACTATTGAATGTTGTTAAAAAGTCAATGCATTTTCAAATCACCTTTTAAAAAGTTACATAGAGTAGTAAATTTTCCAAACAACGCAGTAAGTTTAAAGGATCTTGGGAAGCAAGGCTTCAGTGAGTTGCAAGGGAACATGGGAAAGAAAAGCAGGTAAGTTTTAAAAAAGGAGCACAGGAACCAGGGCCCCAGTATGTCTTTGGAAGGGGAGAAAGCCTGTATAAAGAGATGATAGGAAGGAGTGGAACAAGAGCTGGCAGGTGATAAGTGGATCCAGGTGGGGGGGGGGGCTTGATAGGCGGCTAAGGGAGGGGCAAGGGGGGAATGATTGATGACATGATAGGTCCAGGTTACAAAGGGCTGAAGAAGTTGGAATCTGATAGAAGAGGATAGTAGACTATGGAATGAAGGGAAGGAGATTGAGAGGGGAAGGAGATGGGGTGATGAGGGCCAGTGGACTAAGGGGTTAAAAAAAAAATGAAGGGACAGAGGAAATGGTTACTGGAATTTAGAGAAACTGATGTTCATGCCGTCAGGTTGGAAACTACCAAGGTGAAACATGAGGTGCTGTCTGTGCCCTCAGCTCCCCTCACCTGATCCACTTTATACATGCCAGCTCTTGTTGCACCCCTTCCTGCCACTCCCCCTCCCCCCACCACCCAACAATTTTAAACTGACTCTCTCTCTTTCTTTCCAGTCTTGACCTGAAACATCAACTGTTCATTTCCCTCTATAGGTGTTCCGTAACCCACTGAGTTATAGAGGCATTGAGTGCTACAGTGTGGTAACAGGCCCTTCAGCCCATTTAGTCCATGACTATCTGTTATTCCCCTCAGTCCCATCGATCTGCACCTGAACCACAGCCCTCCATACCCCTCCCACCTATACATTTATCCAAACTTTTCTTAAATGTTGAAATTGAGCCCGTATTCACCACTTCCACTGGCAGCTTGTTCCACACTCTCACCGCTCTCTGAGTGAAAATGTTCCCCCTCAGGTTCCCCTTAAGTAGTTCACTTTTCATCCTTAACCCCATGACCTCTAGTTCTAGTCTCACCCAACCTCAGTAGAAAAAGCCTGATTGCATTTATCCTGTCTATACCCCTCATAACTTTGTACACCTTTATCAAATCTTATCTCCCCTCATCCTTCTACGTTCCAGGAATAAAGTCTGAACCTATTTAGCCTTTCCCTGTAACTCAGGTCCTCAAGTCCTGGCAACATTTTGTTTACATTTTTCCTGTGGGTAGGTTCTTCCAGCTTTTTTTGTGTGCTGCTCCAGATTTCCAGCATCTGGAATCTCTTGACTTGCTATTATAAAATTAGTATTTGGGTTTGTATATTTGAGTCTTTTTCATAACAGTGTCCTTTAGCAGCACTTCAGTCTACAGCTTGCTGGCTTCTTCAGTAGTTGTGAGTTCAAGTCTCAGACAGGTTATATTTCAATTCGACTTTCATGATGTTGGAGATGATCTCTTCCTGAAAAGGTTTTAAACTGAGGCCTTGATTTCTCTTTTTCGGGTGGTGAAAGATCGTATGGCAATCTTGAAGAGCATAAGCTTCCTTCAGTAAGTTGTTTCTTGTTCCAGATTCTGGCATCTTCAGCCTTGTGTCTATTTCCAGTGTCTTCATTGATGCTAGCCCATTGCCTGAAACCACTATCCTTACCAACCTGCTGCAAATATGGAGAGCTGGCCAACTGGGCCTTCTGTGGTGAGGCAAGTCCTTCAGGGTGAAGTGGGTATTTACTTTGAGCAAGTTGCAAACAGCAGATAACTAGGCGCTGCACTCAATGTGCCTTAAAGTACATTTGTCAGTTTGCTTCTGTGAAAGAATTTTGGAACCCTTAAGTATCTCTGAAGTCAAATGCATTTAAATAGGTGTAAGTGAAAGGAGGGAAATTAATAAATATAGTTTTAAAACACCTTATAATAAATACCAGTAAACGATTTACCTACTTGAATGTATAGGTTTATGGTTTTTGTTCCATTTGACCCTTGACTAAAGCTGGTTCATCTGGCCCCTCTGCTCAGTGTATATTGCTCTGCTGCTGTTCTTAGTAGTGAGCTTGGTGATGGAACAGGATGCTGGATACTCAGCCAGCTGTTCTCCAGCTCATTTGAGTTCTTTCTTTTGACCACAAATGCACTGAAGTCCAAGATGGTCTGAGCTGCAGATAGCCGGCAGTTCTCCATGGATTGCCTCATTCAGGCCAATACATTTTCCTTGGTCAATGTCACTAAGTTTCTGACCACTTCTGAATTGGAGTTTAACGGAGCCTCTTATGTGCAAGTTAACCCCCCAGTTTACTGCATTAAAATGTAACTCTACTTTAAAAGTACTATATTGGCTCTACAGCACTTTGGAAGTCCTGGTGAATGCTGTTTAATTCGAGCCATTCTTTTCCGTGGATGGGCATGCAGGTGTATAGTTATAAACATTATTACCTAAAATTGCATTTGAGCTTGCTTTTTCCTGGGATAAAGGATGCTGACATTTTATCTACCCTGAAATTCTGATCTAAAGGCAAATGATGTTTGATATTAATGGGACCTCTCATTTGGCTTTCTTTGTGACATTAAGTAAGCCCGATATGAAGTTGCATTTGTGTTAATATAATGCAGGTGGTATACTGTTAATTTGTTTATTAGGCCAGGATCTGGCAAGGAAATCTGTAATTCATGCTGCTTGTACTAAGCCCGCATCATAAAGGAACGCTTGAAAGACTTCTAGGTAAACCCAATTGAGTGAGTCATATCTGAGTCATACATTAGTAAAGAATTTGTGAAGATTACTAAAAGCTAGATAAGTGAGTTATTATGGATTTTGTCATCATGCCATTATAGAGGACATCAAGTAAAGTTCTTGACAAGGGTATAATATTAAAGGTGAATGGACATGAAATTAGCAATAATGTTTTGATGGGTTAAATTATTTTTTGGAAATAAGAGACAGGTTTGCAATAGATACTGAGTGGGATGTGACAAATGATATTTATGAAGGGATTTATTCAGGAGCCTTTTTTTCTTGAGTACTTGTTAATGACTTTCACATAATTATGATGTACATAGGACAGCTCTTCCCCCCACTATCTCCAAATCAAATGCATCTTCTCCTTCAACATGCGTAAAAGTTGCTGGTGAACGCAGCAGGCCAGGCAGCATCTATAGGAAGAGGTACAGTCGATGTTTCGGGCCGAGACCCTTCATCAGGACTAACAAAGAGGAGCTAGTAAGAGACTTGAAAGTGGGAGGGGGGCGATCCAAAATGATAGGAGAAGACAGGAGGGGGAGGGATGGAGCCAAGAACTGAACAGTTGATTGGCAAAAGGGATACTGTTAATGCCCCACCTCCCCCTCATACCCCATCTGTTATATATATATATTCTTTTTCTCTCCCTCCTTTTTCTCCCTCTGGCCCTCTCACTATACTCCTTGCCCATCCTCTGGGCTCCCCCCCCCCCACTTTCTTTCTCCCTATGCCCCCCCCCCTCTCTGCATTCCACAGGGATCGCTCCCTACGCGACTCCCTTGTCCATTCGTCCCCCCCATCCCTCCCCACTGATCTCCCTCCTGGCACTTATCCGTGTAAGCGGAACAAGTGCTACACATGCCCTTACACTTCCTCCCTTACCACCATTCAGGGCCCCAAACAGTCCTTCCAGGTGAGGCAACACTTCACCTGTGAGTCGGCTGGGGTGATATACTGCGTCTGGTGCTCCCGATGTGGCCTTTTATATATTGGTGAGACCCGACGCAGACTGGGAGACCGCTTTGCTGAACATCTACGCTCTGTCCGCCAGAGAAAGCAGGATCTCCCAGTGGCCACACATTTTAATTCCACATCCCATTCCCATTCTGACATGTCTATCCACGGCCTCCTCTACTGTAAAGATGAAGCCACACTCAGGTTGGAGGAACAACACCTTATATTCCGTCTGGGTAGCCTCCAACCTGATGGCATGAACATTGACTTCTCTAACTTCCGCTAATGCCCCACCTCCCCCTCATACTCCATCCGTTATTTATTTTTATACACACATTCTTTCTCTCTCTCTCCTTTTTCTCCCTCTGTCCCTCTCACTATACCCCTTGCCCATCCTCTGGGCTTCCCCCCTTCCCCTTTTCCTTCTCCCTGGGCCTCCCGTCCCATGATCCTCTCATATCCCTTTTGCCAATCAACTGTCCAGCTCTTGGCTCCATCCCTCCCCCTCCTGTCTTCTCCCATCATTTTGGATCTCCCCCTCCCCCTCCCACTTTCAAATCTCTTACTAGTTCCTCTTTGTTAGTCCTGACAAAGGGTCTCAGCCTGAAACGTTGACTGTACTTCTTCCTTTTCTTTTTCAATCTTTTCATTAATTTCAACATCATAAACATTACAGAAAATAGATACAGAGCAATTGGGATTACATTATTGATAAATAGTTTACACAAGTATAAAATCAATTGACACAATTAATGATTGTGTCAGATCACAACTTGGTGCATCTAAAACCCTGCTACGTGCGTCTGGTAAAGAGTAAACCTGCAACCTCGAGTACAGTGAGGAAATGGTCGGAGGAGGCTTATGAGGCGCTCCAGGGTTGTTTTGAGGTGACAGACTGGCAGGCACTCTGTGAGCCACGTGGAGAGGATATCGATGGGCTCACAGAATGCATCACTGATTACATTAACTTCTGTGTGGACTGCAATGTTCCGACAAGAACTGTCCTTTGTTATTCAAATAACAAGCCATGGGTAACAAAGGACATGAAGGACATCCTGAACGCTAAAAAGAGGGTGTTTAGAGATGGAAATAGGGAGGAGCTGAGGGCAATGCAGAGGGACCTGAAAACCAGGATCAGGGAGGCTAAAGACAGGTACAGGAGGAAGCTTGAGTGGAAACTCCAGCAGAACAACATGAGAGAGGTCTGGAGTGGGATGAGGACCATCACTGGGTTCCGGCAAACTAGTAACAGAGGAGCTGAAGGCAGTGTGGACAGGGCCAACGAACTTAACCTGTTCTTTAACAGATTTGACATTGTGGCCCCTGCCCATCCCTCACATGAGTCATCTGTTGTCGGCCCCCAACCAACACATATTCCACTCTCCCCTCCTACCCCTCCTCACAGTCCCCCACCCTGCTCTCATGACTATACCCTTTCCCCACACGAAACCACCACGGTGGGCTTCACAGCTGAACAGGTGAGAAGACAACTGAAATATCTGAACTCAAGCAGGGCTGCAGGACCGGATGGTGTCAGTACCAGGGTGCTCAAAGCCTGTGCCCCTCAGCTATGTGGAGTACTTTGCCATGTATTCAACCTGAGCCTGAGTCTCCAGAGGGTTCCTGTATTGTGGAAGACGTCCTGCCTCGTCCCTGTGCCGAAGACGCCGCGCCCCAATGGCCTCAATGACTACAGACCGGTGGCATTAACCTCCCACATCATGAAGACCCTAGAGAGACTTGTTCTGGAGCTGCTCCGTCCTATGGTCAGGCCACACTTAGATCCCCTCCAGTTCTCCTACCAGCCCTGACTAGGAGTTGACGATGCCATCGTCTACCTGCTGAACCATGTCTACGCCCACCTGGACAAGCCAGCGAGCACTGTGAGGGTCATGTTTTTTGACTTCTCCAGTGCGTTCAACACTATCCGGCCTGCTCTGCTGGGGGAGAAGCTGACAGCGATGCAGCTGGATGCTTTCCTGGTGTCATGGATTCTTGATTACCTGACTGGCAGACCACAGTACGTGTGCTTGCAACACTGTGTGTCCGACAGAGTGATCAGCAGCACTGGGGCTCCACAGCGGACTGTCTTGTCTCCCTTTCTCTTCACCATTTGCACCTCGGACTTCAACTACTGCACAGAGTCTTGTCATCTTCAGAAGTTTTTTGATGACTCTGCCATAGCTGGATGCATCAGCAAGGGGGATGAGGCTGAGTACAGGGCTACGGTAGGAAACTTCAGAATTATCTGCAGCTTAATGTGAAAAAGACTAAGGAGCTGGTGGTAGACCTGAAGAGAGCTAAGGTACTGGCGACCCCTGTTTCCATCCAGGGGGTCAGTGTGGACATGGTGAAGGATTACAAATACCTGGGGATACGAATTGACAATAAACTGGACTGGTCAAAGAACACTGAGGCTGTCTACAAGAAGGGTCAGAGCCGTCTCTATTTCCTGAGGAGACTGAGGTCCTTTAACATCTGCTGGATGATGCTGAGGATGTTCTACGGGTCTGTGGTGGCCAGTGCTATCATGTTTGCTGTTATGTGCTGGGGCAGCAGGCTGAGGGTAGCAGACACCAACAGAATCAAAAAACTCATTTGTAAGGCCAGTGATGTCGTGGGGATGGAACTGGACTCTCTGATGGTGGTGTCTGAAAAGAGGATGCTGTCCAAGTTGCATGCCATCTTGGAAATGTCTCCCATCCACTACATAACGTACTGGGTGGGCACAGGAGTACATTCAGCCAGAGACTCATTCCACTGAGATGCAACACAGAGCGTCATAGGAAGTCATTCCTGCCTGTGGCCATTAAACTTTACAACTCCTCCCTTGGAGGGTCAGACACCCTGAGCCAATAGGCTGGTCCTGGACTTATTTCCTGCATAAATAATTTACATATTACTATTTAACTATTTATGGTTTTATTACTGTTTATTATTGTGCAACTGTAACAAAGACCAATTTCCCCCAGGGTCAATAAAGATGACTATGACTATGAAAATGCTCTCCCACTGAGAGACCTGAGACCTGACACCTGACCAGGTTCATTTCCCAATACCAGATCAAGTACGGTGTCTCCTCTTGCAGGCTTCTCTACATATTGTGTCAGGAAACCTTCCTGAACACACCAAACCAACTCC
Source organism: Mobula hypostoma (assembly GCF_963921235.1). NCBI lineage: Eukaryota > Metazoa > Chordata > Chondrichthyes > Myliobatiformes > Myliobatidae > Mobula > Mobula hypostoma. The sequence goes on from NC_086128.1 coordinate 7,613,545, forward strand.
ACTCCATCTAAACCCCTTGCTGTTGGGAGATGCCATTCAGTATTGGGGAAATTAAAATCTCCCATCATGACAACCCTGTTATTATTGCACCGTTCCAGAATCTGTCTCCCTATGTGTGCCTTGATGTCCCTGTTACGATTGGGTGGTCTATAAAAAACACCCAGCAGAGTTATTGACCCCTTCCTGTTCCTAACTTCCACCCACGGAGACTCAGTTGACAATCCCTCCATGACTTCCTCCTCTTCTGCAGCTGTGACACTATCTCTGATCAGCACTGCCATACCCCCACCTCTTTTGCCTATCTCTCTGTCCTTTCTGAAACATCTAAAGCCTGGCACTCGAAGTAGCCATTCCTGCCCCCGAGCCTCCAAGTCTCTGTAAAGGCCACAACATCATAGCTCCAAGTACTGACCCACGCTCTAAGCTCATCCGCTTTGTTCATGATACTCCTTGCATTAACATAGACACACCTCAAACTGTCAGTCTGAGTGTGTCCCTTCTCTATCACCTGCCTATCCGTTCAACACTATCCGGCCTGCTCTGCTGGGGGAGAAGCTGACAGCGATGCAGCTGGATGCTTTCCTGGTGTCATGGATTCTTGATTACCTGACTGACAGACCACAGTACGTGTGCTTGCAACACTGTGTGTCCGACAGAGTGATCAGCAGCACTGGGGCTCCACGGGACTGTCTTGTCTCCCTTTCTCTTCACCATTTACACCTCAGACTTCAACTACTGCACAGAGTCTTGTCATCTTCAGAAATTTTCTGATGACTCTGCCATAGCTGGATGCATCAGCAAGGGAGATGAGGTTGAGTACAGGTCTACGGTAGGAAACTTTGTCACATGGTGTGAGCAGAATTATCTGCAGCTTACTGTGAAAAAGACTAAGGAGCTGGTGGTAGACCTGAGGAGAGCTAAGGTACCGGTGACCCCTGTTTCCATCCAGGGGGTCAGTGTGGACATGGTGGAGGATTACAAATACCTGGGGATACGAATTGACAATAAACTGGACTGGTCAAAGAACACTGAGGCTGTCTACAAGAAGGGTCAGAGCCGTCTCTATTTCCTGAGGAGACTGAGGTCCTTTAACATCTGCCGGACGATGCTGAGGATGTTCTACGAGTCTGGGGTGGCCAGTGCTATCATGTTTGCTGTTGTGTGCTGGGGCAGCAGGCTGAGGGTAGCAGACACCAACAGAATCAACAAACTCATTTGTAAGGCCAGTGATGTTGTGGGGATGGAACTGGACTCTCTGACGGTGGTGTCTGAAAAGAGGATGCTGTCCAAGTTGCATGCCATCTTGGTCAATGTCTCCCATCCACTACATAATGTACTGGGTGGGCACAGGAGTACATTCAGCCAGAGACTCATTCCACCGAGATGCAACACAGAGCGTCATAGGAAGTCATTCCTGCCTGTGGCCATCAAACTTTACAACTCCTCCCTTGGAGGGTCAGACACCCTGAGCCGATAGGCTGGTCCTGGACTTATTTCATAATTTACTGGCATAATTTACATATTACTATTTAACTATTTATGGTTCTATGACTATTATTTATGGTGCAACTGTAGCGAAAACCAATTTCCCCTGGGATCAATAAAGTATGACTATGACTAATGAGCCTCCCAAAAACTCACAAAGTACAAATATAGTATAGGAAAAATATAAAGTGAAAATACAAAAAAAAATCATGAAAAAAAAATACCCCAAAAGAAAAAAAACTAATCTAACCAACTAGAAGAAAACTAAAGAAAAAAAAGAAAAAGAATGGGCTATTATGATATCTCAGATAAAACCATTAGTGTCGTTAACTCCGCTCCTCTCCCCGTATATTGAAGTAACAAAATAGAATTGGAAAGGGTCAAATTACATCATGTGAAAGTATTGAATAAATGGTCTCCAAATCTCTTCAAATTTAATAGAAGGGTCATAAATGACACTTCTAATTTTTTCTAAATTTAAACAAGACATAGTTTGAGAAAACTATTGAAATGTAGTAGGGGGATTAATCTCTTTCCAATTCAATAATATGGATCTTCTAACCATTCGTGTACCTCTTCCTATAGATGCTGCCTGACCTGCTGCGTTCATCAGCAATTTTTATGTGTGTTGCTTGAAATTCCCGCATCTGCAGATTTCCTCGTATTTGCATCTTCTCCTTGGTAGTCAGTGTATAAAGATGAACTTTTGTTGCATACTGCCTTGTCATATCCTTCAGCTGTTTCAAGTGCAAGTGGTAGAATAGTTTGAAATATAGTCATTTATTATTTAGTCAACATCAAGCTCAGATTAAACGCATCAATAATTCCACAAACAGCAAATTATTGAAAGATCTAATGTTTCTATTCCCAAAAGTGAGGTTGAGCAAATGGATGATCTTAGATATAAATCTATCCAAGAATGGCTAAAGTCCAAGTACTTGAAAATGTTTCCATTCCTGACCAGGAGACGTTTGTAGAAAAATGGAAGTTGTAATTTCCTTCCTTTTTCTATTTTAGAAATTTGAAGTTGGGCAAAATTAGACTGTATTTTGGAAGCAAGAGAAAATGATAAAAGTATGAAATCATTACTTAGCTTTGGTAGTTTACCTGAGAGGACAGGTGAAACATAATATTGAATGATAAACACAAAATACTCTGCAGATGCTGGGGTCAAAGCAGTCCTGACGAAGCGTTCTGGCCCGAAACGTTGACTGATTGTTTCCACGGATGCTGCCCGACCTGTTGAGTTACTGCAGCGTGTTGTAATGTTGAATGATGAAATGAATAAGATAAAGTAGCAAGAAAAAGTTTGTAAACCCTTTGCAATTACGATATGTGAGCCTCTGGGGTATTGATTTCTACAAAAGCTATTTGGAGTCAGGTGTTCCAATCAGTGAGATGAGGTGTGGGTTGGAAAGGTGCCCTGGCCTATATATTAAGAAAAAGACACACTAAGTCATTTCACCAACAGAGCCTGCTCTTCTCAAGGTTGATGTGCACAATGCCTCGATTAAAGCAATTTTCAGAGGACCTTAGGATGAGAATTATAGAGATGCATGAAGCTTAAAAGGCTACAAAAACAATTCTAAAGGCCTGGGTGTTCCATCAGTCCGCAGTAAGAGAAATTGTCTACAAATGGAGGAAATTCAATACTGTTGCTACTCTTCCAAGCAGTGGGTGTCCTGCAAAGATCACACGAAGAACACAATGTGCAATGCTAAAGGAGGTGAAAAAGAATCCAAGAGTAACAGCAAAAGACCTACAGAAATCTCTAGAACCTGCTAAAGTCTCTGTTCATATGTCCACTATAAGAAAAACACTGAACAAGGATAGTGTTCATGGAAGGACACCATGGAGGAAACCACTGCTGTCCAAAAAAAAAGTATTGCTGCACGTCTCAAGTTTGCAAAAGACCACCTGGATGTTTCACAACACTGCTGGGACAATGTTCTGTGGACAGAAGTTGAACTTTTTGGCAGAAATGCGCACAGCTACGTTTGGAGTAAAATGGGCACTGCACACCAACACCAAAACCTCATCCCAGCTGTGAAGCATGGTGGAAGGAACATCATGGTTTGGGGCTGGTTTGCTGCCTCAGGGCCGGGACAGCTTGCAATTGTTGAAGGAACAATAAATTCAGATTCTATCAAGACATTTTACAGGAGAATGTCAGGGTAGTGGTTCAGCCTTGAAGCTTAATAGAAGTAGGAGGAATGGTGTATGGAGGAATGGTCTCAAGTTCTTTCTTGCCGTTGTGCAAGTCTGATCAGCAGCTACAGGAAGCGTTGGGTGGAGGTTCTGGCAGTTATTAAGTACAAGGGTTCATATACTTTTTCCAGCCTGGACTGTGAATGATTAAACAATGTGTTTAATAAAGACATGAAAAGTACAATTGTTTGTGTATTATTAGTTTAGGCAGATTGTGTTTGTTGTTGTGAGTTAGATGAAGGTCAGGCCACATTTTGTGAGTAATTAATGCAGAAAACTAGGTAATTGCAAAGGGTTCGCAAACCTTTTCTTGCCCCTGTATGTACAATCAAAATTAGAAAAGGGAATATTTTAATCCAATGAAATTTCAAAGATAAAGACCACAGTTTGGATGGACTGAATCTATGCACTTTAAAAAAATATCTTGTGGAGAGCTGAAAGAGTCATTACTACATTCATTTAATGATTTGTTAGGAAGAAAATGCATAGTGATTGAAACTGGGATATCCCCAAAGTAATTGCCTATATTTAAAAAGAGGACTAGAATATGTTAAATAACAGACCAGACACCTTAAAATGTTAGTGCGAGAAAAACTAGCGAGGTCTCTACTAAAAGAAAAATTGGAAGAATATCTTGAAACCTGATATAAAAATGAAAGTTAACCATAGATTTCAAAGAGGAAAATCTTGCTGCACCTTTTTTTTGAGGAAGTAATAGAGTAAAAAGGTAGATGTAATTAATTCTGATTTTCAAAAGACCTTTGATAGGTAACCTATATTGGATCAAGCTTAATATTATTGACGTGTCATGAAATTTATCGTTTTGCAGCAGCAGTACATTGCAGTACATAAAATTACAATAAGATGAATATAAAATTAAGTCAGTAAGCAAGATTAAGAAAATGCAGAGTTGTGGAATAAGTTGTAGAATGGATTGTTTGTTAGTTTCAAGTTGAGAATGGGAATAAATGATAGTTATTTACAGTGGAAGAAGGTGAGTATTTATGTTCCAGAAGGATCAGTATTGAAATCGTGATCATAGTTGAATCAACATTTCTAAATTTGTTGATGAAACCAAAATGGTGGGGGATGGGTTATAGAGCAAGACTATAACCACTTAAAAGTTGCTGGTGAACGCAGCAGGCCAGGCAGCATCTCTAGGAAGAGGTGCAGTCGACGTTTCAGGCCGAGACCCTTAGTCTATAACCACTTACAGGGGAACACTTAATAATCCATAATAAAAGGCAAATAATTCCACACAGATAAATGCAAGACTGTGCATGGGTGATTGGGAATGAGAAGAGATGTGTTGTGGTTCCTGGAAAATGAGCTGTATTGTGATTTTCAGTAGCACAAAGCTGCATCATCTGCACATGCATTAATCAGAATTGGGTTTAATATTACTGGCGTATGTCGTGAAATTTGTTGACTTACTGGCAGCAGTACAATGCAGTGCATGATAATATTGAGAAAAATCAGTAAATCAATTATAGTAAGTATGTGTATATTACATAGATTAATTAAAAATAGTGTAAAAGCAGAAATAATATAAAAAAGTAAGGTAGTGTTCATGGGTCCAAAGTCCATTTAGGAATCGGATGGCTGAGGGGAAGAAGCTGTTCCTGAATCGCTGAATGTGTGCCTTCAGGCTTCTCTACCTGCTTTCTAACGGTAACAATGAGAAGTGGGCATGCCTTGTGTGATGGGGGTCTTTAATAATGGATGTCACCTTTCTTAGGCACCGCTCCTTAAAGATTACTTGGAGACTACAGAGGCTGGTACCCAAGATGGATCCAGACATCCCACCTCTCCCGGAAGTTCTGGGAGTCTCCCGCATATCAATAGTGGCTCCCTGGTGCCCGGAAATTATATACAATATCCCGGAAATAGATTTTTTTTGAGAGGGAGAGCAAGCATCCTGATTGGTCTCGCTTCGTGCTAAGAGTGGTCCCCAACCACCGGGCCACAAGGAAACAATATAATTTTGCGATATGAAACAATACGAGTCATTTGCACCTTTCCTCATTCCCTGTCACGCACTGTTGAATTTTAATGCACGCGAGGTCGTCAGTGACCCAAGACGTGCAAAGGAATGGGTCAGTGACCCATTTGTGAATGTCCCCAGTGAATCATCCATGTCAGCATGGGAAAAAGATCAACTCCTCGAGCCTGCAAATGACGGCGGGCTGAAAAGTATGTTTGACATAACATCTCTGCTGGCATTCTGGATCAAAGTCAAGGCTGAATATCCTGAGATAGCCACAAAAACACTGAAAACGTTGCTTCCATTTCCAACATATTTCTGTGAAGCGGAGTTTTCTGCAATGAATGTAATAAAGACTAAATTGCGGAATAGACTGGACATAAGGAACCCCCTTTGAGTATCGCTGTCTCCCATCACCCCTTGATGGGACCATCTTGTTGCAGGAAAACAAGCCCAGGGCTCCCACTGATGCAGCGATATTGGTGTGTTGCAATGATTTTATATGTTCATATGAGGAAAATATGCGCTGTGTGTATAATATCCAAACGTTACTTAACATGTTATGATGCCATTGACTTAATGTGACTTATAATTCAGTGGTCCCCACCCTCCAGGTCACGAAGAATACAGCGGTGGCCGGAACGCACCCAGCACATCTTTAAGAAAAAAGCCGACATAAACAAGCTAATTAATTAGGTGCAGCCCGGCATGGAAATGTCGGCTCAGATCAGAGATGATTGCCGATTGCATCGTCTCTAATCTAGACAGACACAGTTTATTTCGGCTTTTTTCTTAAAGATGTGCTGGGTGCATCCCGGCTACCGCTGCATGCTTCGCGGCCCGGAGGTTTGGGACCACTGTTATAGACTTATCACTACATTCATGCGAGGAAAATATGTGCTGTGTGTTTAATATTAAATTCATTAGATAAACCCCTTTAGAAACGAAATTGAGTGTATCAGCCACTTGCAAGTGGCTTATAGTTGACTTATCACCTATATTCTGGTGACGTTTAACCCCCCACCCCCAGTTGGCCAGTCCACAAGAATATTGTCAATGTTAAACCGGTGCGCGGTGCAAAAAAGGTTGGGGACCCCTGATTTAAACTAGCTGGCTAGCTGCCAAGGAGCTACGCTATTGATGCCCTACATGATGAGGCCAAACTCCCTGTAGACTTGCTTAAAGTTGTAATAGAATAAACATGATAATATAATATAAGTACATATTTTAATGTCACATTTGCTGCATATACCCAACTTGGTTTACAGATTAGACAAAATCACTAAACAAAGTATTGCATACACCCTTGGAGGCCGACGGGGTGTGGGGGGGATATGGGGTTGTGGGGGGTGGGGGTGCTACCTCCCTGAAATGAGTTTTTGCAGGGTGGGATGTCTGTGGAGCTGACTAATTTCTCAACTTCCTGTAACTTCTTTCAATCCTGTGCACTAGCTCCCCCCATACCAGACAGTGATACATCCTGTCAGAATGCTCTCCATGGTACATTTGTGGAAGTTTTTGAATGTTTTAGGTGACAAACCAAATCTCTCCAAACTTCTGATTAAATATATTTGCTGTATTGCCTTCTTTATAGCTGCATTGATATGTTGGGACCAGGTTAGATCCTCAGAGATCTTGACACCTAGGAACTTGAAATTGCTCAGACTCTCCACTTCTGATCACTCTATGAGGGCAACACAAATCAAAGTTGCTGGTGGGTTTGTGATCTCTCATCTTACCCTTCCTGAAGCCCACAATCAACTCCTTGGCCGTACTAACGTTGACTGCAAGGTTGTTGCTGTGACACGATTCAACTAGTTGGCATATCTTGCTCCTGTACGCCCTTTCATCTCCATTTAAGATTCTACCAACAATGGTTGTATCATCAGCAAATTTATAGATGGCATTTGAGCTATGCCTAGCCGCACAGTAAGAAACAGAAGTTGGGAAATTAAAGATTTTGTGTTGATGTAATTACTTTCGTGTCCCCACACAGATCCTGTGAGAGCAAATTTTATTTCATATCTCAATTTTTTGGGTTGTGATTTCTGAAACTTGTAAGGGGGAATTTCTGTAAATCAAATGAGGATTACCTGTACAAATGTACCAGTCAAAGTTGCACCACAGCTTAGCAAGACCTTAAAAAGACAAACTAAGCATTAAGATTTATTTCATGGGAGATAGAAATGAAAAGTAGGGAAGTTGTGCAAAATCTACATTGAACCGTGCGCAGGCTGTTGTTTTATCCTCTATATTGTTTAAAGCCAGTGGAGAGGATGCAGAGATTTAAAATGTGATACAGAAATCTGGATTGAGTAATCTTGAAAATCACTAAGGGTTGATAGTGTCTTCCATATGTTTGGAAAGGAGGCTGAGTTTGGAAAGATGACCTAATAGAGATTTTCAGATAAGGCATTTAGATAAGTGGATATGGAGCAAATATTTCCGTGTGAGGAAGAGTGCAGCTGGAAGCCACAATCTAGAAAATGGTCAATGGGAAATCTGATTGTGAATTCAGAAGGAATGGTTTGGATAAAGAATGTGATGAGACTGTGCAAATTGATACCACAGCAGACATCCCCCCCCTACAAAAACTCATTTCAGGGAGGCAGCACCATCAATTTGCTGGAGACTTCCGGCAGAGGTGGGATGTCTGCAATAGAGTAGCTCCTTAGCAGCTGGCCAGGTGGTTTAAATAACGTCAGCTATGCTAATGAACGAATGACACTTGTTAAACTCACCTCAACATGTCTTCTACAGTCTTAACCCACCATGGGCAATAGAAAAGTCACTGTTGCAAACAGTGCAGCGAGCAACACTGTCATTATTTTTGACCCCTATTAGGCAGGGGTACACTTTAGTGTAGTCTGGGGTGACGTACATTTTATTTTTTTTTGGAACACTGCCATGGCGCACTCTCGCTCGCGCTCTCTCTCGTGGTTGCTCTCGCACTCTCTCTTGCTTTCTCTCGCTCGCTCTCAAAAAAATTGATTTCCGTGATATTGTCTATAATTTGCGGGCATCAGGGAGCCACTATTAATATGCGGGAGACTCCCGGAACTTCCGGGAGAGGTGGGATGTCTGCCACAAGGAATGGTTGAGGCAAAAATGATGGATGTTTTTAAAAATAGAACTTGACAGTCATATGACAGAAGTGGTAGAGGCTGGCCTGAATGAATCATTCCTGTGTGAGATTTTTCTTGTAGAGATGGTGGGTGGGATAGGATTGAATAAAAAAGGTATTGTTTCAGAGAGCAAAAATTGTGAAACTAGCACATCTCTTTTAAACTTATTTGGTGAATTTGTTTAACCTATATTTTGAATTAACTTTAATCTTAGACTTAGGATTGATTAAGATTATAGGTTATTAAGGTATCAAGATAACATGTACTATTTGATTCAGGTAGAACTTGTATGCAGCAAGTCTATCCTTGTCTGAAGTGACTATTTGTGTAAAGTTTATGTTGACTGTCTGAAGTCTGTCTGTATCTTGCATTACTCATACCACACAGTACATTAATCCATTATGTTATTCACATCTGTCATATAAATGTAAATATTAAATTACTTTTCTTTCACTCAGTTAACAATAACACTGGATGTTATTTAGATACAGTACATTATTTGAAATTGGACACAAATCTTAAATGCTCTGGTGCAAGGATTTCTAAATGTTGATTTTCAGATACAACTACTAAATTGATTACGAAGGAAAGTTCCATGGTAGCTGTGAATCTTGGTGATATGATAATTGTGTTATCAGCCAGTAACACAGTTAATGCATTTTCTCTTCACTAATAGGAGATAACAGAATTGATGAGTTCAAGTCTATAATTTGGATAATAGCTATGCAATGCAGATATATTGTCTTCTTGGAGCATTTGATTAAGATTTATATTTTGTGTTACAACACTTGAATACGTGCAGAGTATGTGCTGCTGATTCACTGAAGGCAATGATCATTCAAGACTCTATTTCCAGCAGAAGACCCAGTAACTCAGACCATTTTTATATTAAACTTTTTAGAAGGGCAATTACAATACTGTGCAAAGATCTTAGGCACATATATATAGCTAGAGTGCCTAAGACTTTTGCACAGTACTGTATTTGTCAACGTGGAGCAGAGAGTGAGTTTGTAAATCTGGCGGGAGCAAAGGATGTTGGGAATGGTGAGGGTGGAGTGCCGCAAGAGGTTTGTAGGATAGGTGGCAGAGGAGGAGTACCAGGGGCGAAGGGGGGCAAGGGTGTAGACACACACAGCCCTGAGACACCAGGCAAAGTCATTTGATTCCAAATAATTGGTTTATTGATTATTACAGAATGTCTCTGGTGCTTCCCACTCCTTCCCCCCTCCCTTCTCCTTTTCCCAACCATAATTTCCCTCTCCCTGCCCCCTTCCCACTCTCAGTCCACAAAAGAGACCCATATTAGAATCAAATTTATTATCACTCACATATGTCATGAAATATGTTTTTGTGTCAGCAGTAGAGTGCAATACATAAAATTACAGCAGTATCGTGCAAAAGTCTTAAGCACCCTATCTATGTACAGTGGTGCGAGAAACTTTGTGAACCCTATAGAATGTTCTCTATTCTGCATAAATATGACCTAAAATGTGATCATATGTTCGCATAAGTCCCAAAACTAGATGAAGAGAACCCAATTAAATAAATAGCACAAAAACATTATACTTTGTTTATTTATTGAGAAAAATTATAAAATATTACATGTGTTTGTTGAAAAAATATGTGAACCTTTGCTTTCAGTAACTGGTGTGACTCTTGTACAGTAGTAACTTGAATCAAATATTTTCAGTAACTGTCGATCACTCCTGCGCATTGGCTTGGAGGAATTCTAGGCCATTCCTCCTTACAAAACTGCTTCAACTCTGGGATGTTGGTGGGCTTCCTTGCGTGAACTGCTTCCTTCAAGTCCTTCCACAACATTTCTATAGGATTAAGGTCCAGACTTTGACTCGGCCATTCCAAAACACGAATTTTCTTCTTTTTAAGCCATTCGGTTGTTGATATACTCCTGTCTTTTGGATCATTGTTGCATTATCCATCTTCAATTAAGCTTCAGGTAATGGACTGCTACCCTAACATTCTGCTGTAAAATAAAAGTTGCTGGTGAACGCAGCAGGCCAGGCAGCATCTCTAGGAAGAGGTACAGTCGACGTTTTGGGCCGAGACCCTTCGTCAGGACTAACTGAAGGAAGAGTGAGTAAGGGATTTGAAAGTTGGAGGGGGAGGGGGAGATCCAAAATGATAGGAGAAGACAGGAGGGGGAGGGATGGAGCCAAGAACTGGACAGGTGATTGGCAAAAGGGATACGAGAGGATCGTGGGACAGGAGGCCCAGGGAGAAGGAAAAGGGGGAGGGGGGAAAACCCAGAGGATGGGCAAGGGGTATAGTCAGAGGGACAGAGGGAGAAAAAGGAGAGTGAGAGAAAGAATGTGTGTATAAAAATAAGTAACAGATGGGGTACGAGGGGGAGGTGGGGCATTAGCGGAAGTTAGAGAAGTCGATGTTCATGCCATCAGGTTGGAGGCTACACAGGCGGAATATAAGGTGTTGTTCCTCCAACCTGAGTGTGGCTTCATCTTTACAGGAGAGGAGGCCGTGGATAGACATGTCAGAATGGGAATGGGATGTGGAATTAAAATGTGTGGCCACTGGGAGATCCTGCTTTCTCTGTCGGACAGAGCGTAGGTGTTCAGCAAAGCAGTCTCCCAGTCTGCGTCGGGTCTCGCCAACATATAAAAGGCCACATCTGGAGCACCGGACGCAGTATATCACCCCAGCCGACTCACAGGTGAAGTGTTGCCTCACCTGGAAGGACTGTTTGGGGCCCTGAATGGTGGTAAGGAAGGAAGTGTAAGGGCATGTGTAGCACTTGTTCCGCTTACACGGATAAGTGCCAGGAGGGAGATCAGTGGGGAGGGATGGGGGGGACGAATGGACAAGGGAGTCGCGTAGGGAGCGATCCCTGTGGAATGCAGAGAGGGGGGGGGAGGGAAAGATGTGCTTAGTGGTGGGATCCCGTTGGAGGTGGCAGAAGTTATGGAGAATAATATGTTGGACCCGGAGGCTGGTGGGGTGGTAGGTGAGGACCAGGGGAACCCTAGTTAATAAAGTCAACGAGCTAGTTAATAAAGTCAACGAACCAAAGTTAATAAAGTCAACGAGCTCTGCATGCGTGCAGGAAGCAGCGCCAATGCATATCACAGCTATCTGGACTATTCCTCTTCTCACCCTGTCTCTTGCAAAAACACCATCCCCTTCTCGCAATTCCTCCGTTTCCGCCGCATCTGCTCTCAGGATGAGGCTTTTCATTCTAGGACGAGGGAGATGTCTTCCTTTTTTAAAGAAAGGGGCTTCCCTTCCTCCACTATCAACTCTGCTCTTAAACGCATCTCCCCCATTTCACGCACATCTACTCTCACTCCATCCTCCTGCCACCCCACTAGGAATAGGGTTCCCCTGGTCCTCACCTACCACCCCACCAGCCTCTGGGTCCAACATATTATTCTCCGTAACTTCCGCCACCTCCAACGGGATCCCACCACTAAGCACATCTTTCCCTCCCCCCCTCTGCATTCCGCAGGGATCGCTCCCTACGCGACTCCCTTGTCCATTCGTCCCCCCCATCCCTCCCCACTGATCTCCCTCCTGGCACTTATCCGTGTAAGCGGAACAAGTGCTACACATGCCCTTACACTTCCTCCCTTACCACCATTCAGCGCCCCAAACAGTCCTTCCAGGTGAGGCAACACTTCACCTGTGAGTCGGCTGGGGTGATATACTGCATCCGGTGCTCCCGATGTGGCCTTTTATATATTGGCGAGACCCGACGCAGACTGGGAGACCGCTTTGCTGAACACCTACGCTCTGTCCGCCAGAGAAAGCAGGATCTCCCAGTGGCCACACATTTTAATTCCCATTCTGACATGTCTATCCACGGCCTCCTCTACTGTAAAGATGAAGCCACACTCAGGTTGGAGGAACAACACCTTATATTCCGTCTGGGTAGCCTCCAACCTGATGGCATGAACATCGACTTCTCTAACTTCCGCTAATGCCCCACCTCCCCCTCGTACCCCATCTGTTACTTATTTCTATACATACATTCTTTCTCTCACTCTCCTTTTTCTCCTTCCGTCCCTCTGAATATACCCCTTGCCCATCCTCTGGGCCCCCTCCCCCTTGTCTTTCTTCCCGGACCTCCTGTCCCATGATCCTCTCGTATCCCTTTTGCCTATCACCTATCCAGCTCTTGGCTCCATCCCTCCCCCTCTTGTCTTCTCCTATCATTTTGGATCTCCCCCTCCCCCTCCAACTTTCAAATCCCTTACTCACTCTTCCTTCAGTTAGTCGGGACGAAGGGTCTCGGCCTGAAACATCGACTACACCTCTTCCTAGAGATGCTGCCTGGCCTGCTGTGTTCACCAGCAACTTTTATGTGTGTTGCTCAAATTTCCAGCATCTGCAGAATTCCTGTTGTTCTGCTGTAAAATGTCTTGATACAATTTTGAATTCATTGTTTCCCCAATGATTGCAAGCTGTCCAGGCCCTGAGGCAGCAACGCAGCCTCAAACCATGATGGTTCATCCACTGTGTTTCACAGTTGGGATGAGGTTTTGGTATTAGTGTGCAGTGCCCTTTTTCCTCCAAACATAGTGTAACGCCCTGGTTAAGATTTTTCTTACTATGCTGTAGGTATTTCATTTTAGCCGTTCTGTTTTTAGCATGTTTGTGTTTGAGTTCAAGATAAGGGGCTATGTTGTTCACCTTAGGAATATTGTGTCAGCCAATCAGGATGGTGGAATTGAGAGAAGGTTCTAGAGAGTGCTGTGCGGAGAGGTTTTTGTGGACATTGGTGTGGGTTGAGGTCGTTTTGGTGGGAGTGGGAAAGGACAGGAGGAAAGATGGCTGAGGGTGCCGTCTCTTGCACCAAGTGCTTGGTGTAGATGAATGGCTTCAAGGAGGAAGGACCAATATTCCCATGGGCGAGCCTGTTTGTTCAAGGTAGATTTCAGAACATGATATGTGCTTTCACACAGACTGTGGGTCCAATGTGCGAGTTAAAGACAACTCGAAAATGAGCTCCAACTTATGTGCATATTTGGATGGTTAACTGCCCTTTTTATATTTTTCCTTTTTTGTACTAACTGTTTGATAAAGCTGACATTTGTAAATATACTTCCTTTATAATTGTATGCAGTGTACGATCTGTTATTTCTTACTGATAGCTAATTGTATGGGGCAGTAGTTACACAGTATTCACACAGATCGGAATTTGGGCAGGCGAGACATCCCAACTTCCTGGGTTTGGTGAGACCCAAGTCACATCGACCTTTGACATATGGAGTCTGGGAAAGGTGGTTTGCTCACCATTGAGTTTGGTGGCTGTTAGTGAGGTGCTAACGAGCTGCATCTTGAGAGATGCCCAGTAAAAAGGGGTTTCAATGGCAGTGTACTTTTCTGCCAAAAAGTTCAACTTTTGTCTCATTTGTCCCAGAAGCATTGAAGAATATCGAGGTGGTCTTTTGCAAACTTGAGATGTGCAAGAATGTTTTTTTTTTGGAGAGCAGCGGTTCCATGGTGTCCTTCCATGGACACCATTCTTGTTCAGTGCTTTCCTTATATTGGACACATGAACAGAAACCTTAGCAGGTTCTAGAGATTTCTTCAGGTCTTTTGCTGTTACCCTTGGGTTCTTTTTCACCTCCTTCAGCACTGCACATTGTGTTCTTGGAGCGATCTTTGCAGGACGCCCACTGCTAGGGAGAGTAGCAACAGTACTGAATTTCCTCCATTTGTAGACAATTTCTCTTACTGTGGACTGATGAACACTCAGGTCTTTAGAAATATTTTTGTAGCCTTTTCCAGCTTCATGCATCTTTACAATTCTTCTTCTAAGGTCCTCTGAAAGTTGTTTCGGTCGAGGCATGGTGCACACAAACAGATCTTTATTGAGAAGAGCAGGCTCTGTCAGTGACCTGACTTTGTGTGTCTTTTTTTATAGGGCAGGGCGCCTCTACAACCCACACTTCCAAACACATCTCATTGATCGGAACACCTGACTCCAAATACCTTTTGTAGAAGGCATTACCCCAGAGGGTCACATACTTTTTCCAACAAATACATGTAATATTGCATCATTTTTCTCAGTAAATAAATTGCTGATAAGTGTGAGGTGCTACATTTTGATAGGACTAATCAAAATAGGACATACATGGTAAATGGTAGGGCATTGAAGAATACAGTAGAACAGAGGGATCTAGGAATAATGGTGCATAGTTCCCTGAAGGTGGAATCTCATGTGGATAGGGTGGTGAAGAAAGCTTTTGGTATGCTGGCCTTTATAAATCAGATCATTGAGTATAGGAGTTGGGATGTAATGTTAAAATTGTACAAGGCGTTGGTGAGGCCAAATTTGGAGTACTGTGTACAGTTTTGATCACCGAATTATAGGAAAGATGTCAACGCAATAGAGAGAGTACAGAGAAGATTTACTAGAATGTTACCTGGGTTTCAGCACCTAAGTTACAGAGAAAGGTTGAACAAGTTAGGTCTTTATTCTTTGGAACGTAGCAGGTTGAGGGGGGACTTGATAGAGGTATTTAAAATTATGAGGGGGATAGATAGAGTTGACATGGATAGGCTTTTTCCTTTGAGAGTAGGGGCGATTCAAACAAGAGGATATGAGTTGAGAGTTTAGGGGTAATATGAGGGGGCACTTCTTTACTCAGAGAGTGGTAGCTGTGTGGAACGAGCTTCCAGTAGAAGTGGTAGAGGCAGATTCAATTTCGTCATTTAAAAAAAAATTGGATAGGTGTAGGGACAGGAAAGGAATGGAGGGTTATGGGCTGAGTGCAAGTAGATGGGACTAGGTGAGAGTAAGCGTTCGGCACAGACTAGAAGGACCGAGATGGCCTGTTTCCGTGCTGTAATTGTTATATGGTTATATGCTTATAACAAGTATAATGATATTTTGTGTTACTTATTTAATTAACAGGGTTTTCAGCTCCCTGTACCGACGATCTTGCTGGTAAATGTGCAGTCTCTGATGAATAAAATTGATAATCTCAGAGCTAGGGTGCTGAATCAGAGGGACATTAGGACCGCATGTGTCCTTTGTTTCACAGAATTCTGGTTAACCCCTTCCGTGCCAGATGCAGCAATTCAGATCGCCAGATTTACTACACACTGTCAGGATAGATCTCTGTCAAAAGCAGAGGTGGAGGAGTATGCCTCAAGATCACCTCTTCTTGGTGCTATCCCAATTCTGCTCACCAGACCTGGATTATCTTGCAGTTAACTGCCATCCTTTTTACCTACCAAGGGAGTTCTTCAGGGTCATTTTGGTAGCAGTATACATTCCACCTCAGGCCAATGTCAGTCAGGCTTTAGATAATCTGAGAAAGCTATTTGGCCTGTCCCCTAAAACCCTCACTAATTTTTATAGATGCACCGTAGAAAGCATTCTTCTAGGGTGCATCACAACCTGGTATGGAAGTTGTCCTGTCCAAGACCGGAAGAAGCTGCAGAAGATCGTGAACACGGCGCAGCTCACCACACAAACCAATCTTCCTTTCTTGGACTCACTTTACACTGCACGCTGTCGGAGCAGTGCTGCCAGGATAATCAAGGACACGACCCACCCAGCCAACACACTTTTCATCCCTCTTCCCTCGGGAGAAGGTTCAGGAGCTTGAAGACTTGTACGGCCAGATTTGGGAACAGCTTCTTTCCAACTGTGATAGGACTGCTGAACAGATCTTGACCCGGATCTGGGCCGTACCCTCCAAATATCCAGGCCTGCATCTTGGTTTTTTCGCACTACCTTACTTTCCATTTTTCTATTGGCTATTTATGATTTTTAATTTAAATTTTTAATATTTACTATCGATTTGTAATCCAGGGAGCGGGAAGCGCAGAATCTAATATCGCTGTGATGATTGTACGTTCTAGTATCAATTGTTTGGTGATAATAAAGTATAAAGTAAAAGTATAAAGTGTTAACAGATCACTTGCAATACCAGGGGAAACAACACACTGGACCATTGTTACACCACCATCAGGAATGCCTACCACACTGTTCCACACCCTCACTTCGGGAAGTCTGATCACCTGGCTGTACTTCTACTCCCTGAGTATAGGCAGAGACTGAAGACTGCAGCACCAGCAGTGAGGACCAAGAAGGTATGGACAAGGGAAGCACAGGAGCGCCTACAGGACTGCTTTGAATTAGTGGATTGGACTGTATTCAGGGTTTCATCTTCGAACCTGGATGAAGATGCTGCAGTTGTTACCGACTTTATTAAAACCTGTCTGGATGAGTGTGTGTCTACAAAGACTTGCTGTACATTCCCAAACCAAAAGCTGTGGAGGAACCAGGAGGTACGTCGTCTGCTGAAGGCTAGATCTGTGGCATTATTTAAGTCTGGTGATCCAGGCCTGTACCAGAAAACCAGGTATGATTTGTGGAGGGCTACTTCAAGGGGAAAAAAAAAATTTCGAACGAAGTTGGAGGCGACATCGGATGCATGGCAACTCTGGAAGGTTCTGCAAGACATTACTTCCTACAAAGTGAAACCCAATAGCATGAATGGCAGCGATGCTTCACTACCAGATGAACTCAATGCCTTCTATGCACACCTTGAAAGGGAGAACACAACTACAGCTGTGAAGATCCCCGCTGCACCTGATGACTCTGTGATCTCCATCTCAGAGGCCGATGTTAGGCTGTCTTTAAAGAGAGTGAACCCTCACAAGGCAGAAGGTCCCAATGGAGTACCTGGTAAGGCTCTGAAACCTGTGCCAGCCAACTGGCAGGAGTATTCAAGGACATTTTCAACCTCTCATTGCAATGGGTGGAAGTTTCCACTTGCTTCAAAAAGGCAACGATTATACCAGTGCCTAAGAAGAATAATGAGAGCTGCCTTAATGACTATCGCCCAGCAGCACTCACATCATAAGACCATAAGTTATAGAAGCAGAAGTAGGCCATTCGGCCCATGGAGTCCGCTCAGCCATTTCAATCATGGGCTGATCAATGATTTGCCAGATTGGTATTAACTCATCCCTCTGCAATTGGACCTTGGATTTTCTGACAAACAGACCCCAATCAGTTAAGTTAGACAACCTCTCCTCCTCCACTCTCACCCTGAACACCAGCGTGCCTCAAGGCTGTGTGCTGGGCCCTCTTCTGTACTCCCTTTTCACCTATGACTGCTTTCCTGTACATGGTTCTAACTCCATAATCAACTTCGCAGACAACACCACGGTGGTTGGTCTGATCAGAGGGGATGACAAGACGGCCTACAGGGATGAGGTTCAGCACCTGGCCACGTGGTGTGCCAACAACAACCTGGCCCTTAACACCCAGAAGACCAAGGAGATCATTGTGGACTTAAGGCATGCTAGGAGCCACTCTCACGTCCTCATCTACATCAACGGAACTGTAGTGGAGCGTGTATCAAGCTTCAAATTCCTTGGTGTCCACATTTCTGAGGATCTCACCGGGTCCTTGAACTCCTCCATCCTGATCAAAAAGGCACAACAGTGCCTTTATTTCCTGTGGAGCATCAAGACAGCTTACCTCTGTCCCAGGATACTGACAGACTTTTACCGCTGTATCATTGAGAGCATACTCACCAACTGCATCTCAGTGTGGTATGGCAATTGTCCCGTATCAGACTGCAAAACGCTCCAGCGTGTGGTGAAAACTGCCCAGCGGATTAACGGCACCCAATTGCCCACCATTGAGAACATCTACCATAAGCGCTGCCTGGGCAGGGCGAAAAGCATTATCAAGGATGCATCTCACCCTAACCATGGACTTTTTGCTCTCCTCCCATCCAGTGGGCGCTACAGGAGCCTCTGCTCCCACACCAGCAGGCACAGGAAGAGCTTCTTCTCTGAGGCTGTGACACTGCTGAACCTCTCATCATAGCGCTAAGCAGTATTGCACCCATATTGTACTGTCTCAGTACTTTTATATTTGTGTGCTGTAGCACTTACTTTTTATTTGCAGTTGTTTTGTAAATAACTCTATTCTTTGCATTTCTGGTCAGATGCTAACTGCATTTCATTGACTTTGTATCTGTACTTGGCACAATGACAATACAGTTGAAATCTAAACTAAATCCAATTCTTTCAGTCATCCCCACTTCTTTGGCTTCTTCCTGTACCCTTTGACGCCCTGGCTAATCAAGAACCTATCTATCTCTGTCTTAAATATGCCCAGTGACTTGGCCTCCACAGCCACTCGTGGCAACAAATTCCACAGATTTACCACCCTCTGACTAAAGTAATTTCTTCACATCCCTGTTCTAAATGGACGTCCTTCAATCCTGAAGTTGTGCTCTTGTCCTAGGTCAGCTGGTGGCGCAGTGAGATCAACGCCGGGCTCGAGAACGGAGGTTCCTGAGTTCGTTCCAGTGACAAACCGCTCCCGAGCACGCTCTCCATCGTGCCAGGTTGATGTCGAGCTCGCAACTTGACCTCGTGAAGAAAAAACACTGCCATCTCCGGTTTAAATTCCCACACGGAATATTGTGGAAGATCAAATACCCATACCCAAACCCAAACTCCTACCGTGGGAAATAATTTTGTCATATCTAATCTATTCAGGCCTTTTAACATTCAGAATGTTTCTATGAGATTCCCCCCTCATTCTCCTGAACTCCAGGGAATACAGCCCAAGAGCTGCCAGACGTTCTTCATACGGTAACCCTTTCATTCCTGGAATCATTCTTGGGAATTTTCTCTGAACCCTCTCCAATGTCAGTATATCCTTTCTCAAATAGGGAGCCCAAAGTTGCACACACAATACTCCAGGTGTGTCTCACGAATGCCTTATAGAGCCTCAACATCACATCCCTGCTCTTTCATTCTATACCTCTAAAAATGAATGACAACACTACATTCGCCTTCTTCACCACCGACTCAACCCGGAGGTTAACCTTTAGGGTATCCTGCACAAGGACTCCTTTGCATCTCTGCATTTTGAATTCGCTCGCCATCTAAATAATAGTCTGCCTGTTTATTTCTTCCACCAAAGTGCATGACCATACACTTTCCAACATTGTATTTCATTTGCCACTTCTTTGCCCATTCCCTTGAGCTATCTAAGTCTCTCTGCAGGCTCTCTGTTTCCTCAACACTACCCGCTCCTCCACCTATCTTTGCATCATCGGCAAATTTAGCCACAGATCCATTAATGCCATAGTCCAAGTCATTGACATACATCGTAAAAAGCACCGGTCCCAACACCGACCCCTCTGGAACTCCACTGGTAACCAGCAGCCAGCCAGAATAGGATCCCTTTATTCCCACTCTCTGTTTTCTGCCAATCAGCTAATGCTCCACCCATGCTAGTAACTCCCCTGTAATTCCATGGGATCTTCTCTTGCTAAGCAACCTCATGTGTGGCACCTTGTCAAAGGCCTTCTGAAAATCCAAGTACATCACATCTACCACATCTTCTTTGTCTACCCTGCTTGTAATTTCCTTAAAAAATCGCAGTAGATTAGTCAGGCAGGATTTTCCTTTCAGGAAACCATGCTGGCTTTGGCCTATCTTGTCATGTGCCTCCAGGTACTCCGTAATCTCATCCCTAACAATCGATTCCAACAACTTCCCAACCACTGATGTCAGGCTAACAGGTCAATAGTTTCCTTTCTGCTGCCTCCCACCCTTCGTAAATAGTGGAGTAACATCGACAGTGTTGAAATGTTTTGAGAGGTTGGTCATTAGACTGAACTCCTGCCTCAGCAAGGACCTGGACCCATTGCAATTTGCCTATCGCCACAATAGGTCAACGGCAGACGCAATCTTAATGGCTCTTCACACGGCTTTAGACCACCTGGACAACACAAACAACTATGTCAGGATGCTGTTCATCGACTATAGCTCAGCACTTAATACTATCATTCCCACAATCCTAATTGAGAAGTTGCAGAGCCTGGGTCTCTGTACCTCCCTCTACAATTGGATCCTCAACTTCCTAACTGGAAGACCACAATCTTTGCGGATTGGTGATAACATATCCTCCTCGCTGACGATCAACACTGGCGCACCTCAGGGGTGTGTGCTTAGCCCACTGCTCCACTCTGTATATACATATGACTGTGTGGCTAGGCATAGCTCAAATACCATCTATAAATTTGCCGACGATACAACTATTGTTGGTAGAATCTTGGTAGACATCCTTCCCTTAGAGGGAGTACAAAGAAGGTTCACCAGATTGATTCCTGGGATGGCAGGTCTTTCATATGAAGAAAGACTGGATGAACTGGGCTTGTACTCGTTGGAATTTAGAAGATTGAGGGGGGATCTGATTGAAACGTATAAGATCCTAAAGGGATTGGACAGGCTAGATGCAGGAAGATTGTTCCCGATGTTGGGGAGGTCTAGAACGAGGGGTCACAGTTTGAGGATAGAGGGGAAGCCTTTTAGGACCGAGGTTAGGAAAAACTTCTTCACACAGAGAGTGGTGAATCTGTGGAATTCTCTGCCACAGCAAACTGTTGAGGCCAGTTCATTAGCTATGTTTAAAAGGAAGTTAGATATGGCCCTTGTGGCTACAGGGGTCAGGGGGTATGGAGGGAAGGCTGGGTTCTGAGTTGGATGATCAGCCATGGTCATAATAAATGGCGGTGCAGGCTCGAAGGGCCGAATGGCCTACTCCTGCACCTATTTTCTATGTTTCTATGTTTCTAAATAGCTTTTGGGTTTCAGAGTAGGGTGATGAGTTGAAGACAACAAAGGGAGCATTGGTAAAAGGGTAGAGACAAAAGAGACTTGATACTAGTGTGGCATATGCCATGTTGAATTCTCAAGTTGCTAGCCAACCTTTATACGAGAAGAGAGGGATGGATTTGTCTCTATGAAGGTGCCAAATAGACGAGTTATTATAAAACCAAAAGTGATCTAGTTTATTTACTTGGAATTTCTCTCAGTTTGACAATGAACTATATTGCTAAGGAAGTTTCCTTGGAATATTTTATTGAACAACATGTATAATACAAGCAACCTAATGACTTCTGTACTTAGGCTTGCCAGCAGAAATTTTGGTGAAGTTCTTGTGAGGTCCGTTATTCCCAACTAGAATTACAAAGGTTAATTTTAAAGAGGAACAGCAAAACCTGTTCTCTGTTCTTTAGATTTTATGTGAATCTCCAAATAAATTTCATCTACATACCTTGGCTCCTTGTATATGGTATTGAAATGGATTGTGAACATGATAAGCAAATTCCTGTACATAAGACTTTGCATGGGTACTTTGGATTAGTATTCACTAAGGATAAGGATGTAGATGATAGTGAGATCAGGGGAGGGTTTGATATTCTAGGGCATGTTGATTTTAAGAGATGGTGTAGGGGCTCTGAAGAACATTGTGTATGAGCCTCCAGAGCATGGTGAACCTATTCCAGGATGTTGAGGGAGGCAATGGAGGGGGTTGCTGGGGCCTTGACTAAGATCTTTGTATCTTGTTTGTCCTTGGGTAAGATCCCAGAACAATGGAGAGTAGCCATTGTTGTTCCTGAGTTTAAGAAGGACGCAGAGATGATGCAGGAAATTATAAACCAATGTGCTTTACATCATTGGTAGGGACATTATTAGGAGAAGGTTCTTTCAAAAAGTATTTATTTAGAGATACAGCGTGCAACAGCCCTTCTGGTCCAAAGAACTGCGACGCCCAGACTAATCACAGGACAATTTACAATAAGTAAGTAACCTACTAATCGGTATGTCTTTGGACAGTGGGAGGAAACTGGAGCACCCAGAGGAAACCCACTCGCTTATGGGAAGAACGGACGGATTTTCTTACAAGGGACATCGGAAATCCGATGCCCCAAGCTGTAATAGCGTTGCGCTATCATGGTGCCCCTTAGAGAGAGGGTTTACTTACATTAGGGAAGGATGGATCTATTGGGGATGGTCATTATGGCTTTGTGCACAGAAGGTCCTTACAAACTTGTTTGAGCTTTGAAGGAACTGACAAAGTTGGTTATTTAGGGTAGGACAGTGAATGTTGTCTACCTGGACCTTAGAAAAGCATTTGACAATATTAGTGGATTTAAAAAAAAAATTGGAATAATATATAGGAATGGATTGGAGCTATGGCAGAGTTATCAAGTCTACAATCGCCATGCCAAGGCAAAGCAGAGAGAGAAGAAATTGTACCGAATATCTGAAGGCAATCACTTCAGACTGGATTGCAGTAAACACAAATGAACTGGCACGAGGAATTCTGAAGATGCTGGAAGTTAAAGCAACACACATCAAAGTTGCTGGTGAACGCAGCAGGTCAGGCAGCATCTCTAGGAAGAGGTACAGTCGACGTTTCAGGCCGAGACCCTAGAGATGCTGCCTGACCTGCTGCGTTCACCAGCAACTTTGACAAATGAGCCGGGCTTCTTTCAGTGGCTGGGCCAGTGAGTGAAAGGACATTTTGGGAATGGGGTGCCATAGGTAAGAGCTCCTTGCAGCCATTCAAATAAAGACCACCCCAAACCCTTCTGTAGATAAATCAAAGGGACTGAGAGACTTATTGTCAGATTATTCTGACAGTCTTCTGCCATTGTATGGAATGTGAATTGCAGCCTGTAAACCTGAAACAAAGTTATCTTGTTGGTGCTCCCTTCCTAAAGAGTAACTACTGACAGCCATGTCTGATAGTTTCGGTTTTCAGAAATTGAAGGGGCGAAGATAGGATGTGATGTATATCACAATTGGCCAGCAGGGAACGAAGCACCAAGCGAAGTCAAAAAGTACAGCTACTTCTGAGTATAGACGGCGTGAAAACACATAGTCTTTTCCTCAGGGAAAATACAGAGGGCATAGTTGGGCTGGAGGATTAGATTGAGCTTGACATATTCCCAGGGTCTCTGGTCCCTCTTCATCTCATTCCCAGGCTCGTTTTTAACAAGTTTTGATGTGAGTGCACTTAGAGTGCCATGCAAAATTTTCCTGTTCCTAAATAGTTTACTTGCCTTGATGATGGCGCAATCAGGATTAATTGAATTGATTCCTGGGATTGTAATTGGAAGTGGATATGAATTGTCATGAGGAGATTGATCAAGGTGAGCATATACTCTCTAGGGTTTAGGAGGAGAGCTAAGTGCAGCTCGGTAGTTTGAGAGGGTTTCACAGGGTACATGCGGAGAGGATTTTTTCTCTGGGAGAATTTTAGCACAAGAAGGCGCAGTCTCAGGATAAGGGGTTAGTTATTTAGGGCTGAGGTGAGGAATTCCTTTCAATGAATTATTAATTTTTCAATTGCCTGTTTTCGTCCATGTAGAAGAATTTGTGTGTTGATGCGTTCCACGGTGTGGCATGCAAACAGTGAAATTTCTGATTTTGACCCCTAGTTTGTGTTAAATTTAGCTGTTATTTGTTGGGATTTGAAAGCCCACTGTAGCTCCCTTTCAAAGCCAAGGATAGTAGAGAAAATTATAACATGTAGAGTTCATGTTGGTGATACGCAACCATTCAGCTTTCTGGCAATATTTGCAGCTGAGCTGTTATAGGTAGAGTATGTTGTAATGTCTCTCACAATTGAAATCTCACTGACAGATTCTTATCTGAGCAAAGGGGTACTGTCTGAGCTGTGAATTGTAGCCCAAGGTAGTTCCTGCTTGAGAGAAGAAGAAAGAGAAACTGATAAGGGGTGCTTCAGTGATTTGCTATGAAAAGAAGCAGTTTGATAGAAGAATACTATTGTTGTCACTGCTAATGAAAGTTGCATCTTGTACCAACTTTGCAGAAAGTGCTGATTTTCTTCATACACATTCAACAATTTTGAACACCTGTGTCGTCTGAATGGCAGTATATAAGCTTTATGCATCATTCAAAATGAGTTCCAGTTTTATTTTCCAAAAACATACACCTACAAAAGTAGCTGTTATATACTTCAGAAACAACAAAATATTGTCCATCTGAATTAATAAATGAAGCCTAACGTTTTACACAGACCAGAGATTGATGGAAAGAGTAATTCCCTTGTTTAGAATGAATTCTTAGCATTGTGCTTGAACAATTTTAGTACGTTTGTGTTAGTGGGAAGTATTGGGCACCTCCTTCCCCCAGTCTCGCATGGCCTTCCAAAGTTTTGTGCAGAACTAGTGAACTGATGGGTAGGATTTGGATTTTCTTATTATTTGTGTTATTTACACTGAGTAAGCACTGAGAATCAGTATTTCATGTCGCAAAGCACATAGGAAACCTACAGCACAATACAGGCCCTTTGGCCCACGATACTGTGCCAAACATGTACTTACTTTAGAAATTACCCATAGCCCTCTATTTTCTAAGCTCCATGTACCTATCCAGGAGCCTCTTAAAAGACCCTATCGTATCTGTATCCACCTCCACCACCGTCGCCGGTAGCCCATTCCACGCACTCACCACCCTCTGCTTAAAAAACTTACCCCTGACATCTCCTCTGTACCTGCTTCCAATCACCTTAAAACTGTGCTCTCTCATGTTAACCATTTCAGCCCTGGGAAAAAGCCTCTGACTATCCACACAATCAATACCTCTCATCATCTTATACACCTCTATCAGGTCACCTCTAATCCTCCACTGCTCCAAGGAGAAAAGGCCAAGTTGACTCAGCCCATTCTCATAAGGCATGCTCCCCAATCCAGGCAAAATCCTTGTAAATCTCCTCTGCGCCTTTTCTATAGTTTCCACATCCTTCCTGTAGTGAGGTGACCAGTACTGAGCACAGTACTCCAAGTGGGGTCTGACCAGGGTCCTATATAGCTGTAACATTACCTCTCGGCTCTTGAACTCAATTCCACGGTTGATGAAGGCCACTGCATCGTATGCCTTCTTAACCACACAGTCAAACTGCACAGCAGCTTTGAGTGTCCTATGGACGTGGACCCCAAGATCCCTGTGATCCTCCACACTGCCAAGAGTCTTACCATTAATACTATATTCTGTCATCATACTTGACCTACCAAAATGAACCACCTCACACTTATCTGGGTTGAACTCCATCCGCCACTTCTCAGCCCAGTTTTGCATCCTATCAATGTCCCATTGTAACCTCTGACAGACTCCACACTATCCACAACACCCCCATTCTTTGTGTCATCAGCAAATTTACTAACCCATCCCTCCACTTCCTCATCCAGGTCATTTATAAAAATCATGAAGAGAAGGGGTCGCAGAACAGATCCCTGAGGCACACCACTGTTTTCCGACCTCCATGCAGAATATGACCCGTCTACAACCCCTCTTTGCCTTCGGTGGGCAAGCTAATTCTGGATCCATAAAGCAAGGACCCCTTGGATCCCATGCCTCCTTACTTTTTCAATAAGCTTCACATGGGGTACTTTATCAAATGCCTTGCTGAAATCCAGATACACCACATCTACTACTCCACCTTCATCAATCTGTTTAGTCACATCTTCAAAAAATTCAGTGAGGCTTCTCAGGCATGACCTGCCTTTGACAAAGCCATGCTGACTATTCCTAATCATAATATACATCTCCAAATGTTCATAAATCCTGCCTCTCAGGATCTCCTCCATCAACGTACCAACCACTGAAGTAAGACTCACTGGTCTATAATTTCCTGGGCTATCTCTGCTCCCTTTCTTGAATAAGGGAACAACATCTGCAGCCCTCCAATCCTCCGGAACCTCTCACTTCCCCATTGATGATGGAAAGATCATGGTCAGAGACTCAGCAATCTCCTCCGTCTCTTCCCACAGTAGCCTGGGTACATCTCGTCCAGTGCTGGTGACTTATCCAACTTGATGCTTTCCAAAAGCTCCAGCACCTCCTCTTTCTTAATGTCTATATGCTCAAGCTTTTCAATCCACTGTAAGTCATCCCTACAATTGCCAAGATCCTTTTTCATAGTGAGTACTGAAGCAAAGTATTCATTAAGTACCTCTGCTATCTCCTCTGGTTACATACACACGTTTCCACTTTCACACTTGATTGGTCCTATTCTCTCACATCTTATTCTCATGTTCTTCACGTACTTGTAGAATGCCTTGGGGTTTTCCTTAATCCTGCTCGCCAAGGCCTTCTCATAGCCCGTCCTGGCTCTCCTAATTTCATTCTTAAGCTCCTTCCTACTATCCTTATAATTTTCTAGATCCCTATCATAACTTGAGTTTTTTGAACCTTTTGTAAGCTTTTCTTTTCTTCTTGACTAGATTTTCAACCGCCTTTGTACACCATGGTTCCTGTACCCTACCATCCTTTCCCTGTCTCATTGGAATGTACCTATGCAGAATGCCACACAGATGTCCCCTGAACATTTGCCACATTTCTGCCATACATTTCCCTGAGAACATCTGTTCCCAATTTATGCTTCCAAGTTCCTGCCTGATACCTTCAAATTTCCCCTAACTGCAATTAAACGATTTCCTAACTTGTCTACTCCTTTTCCTTTCCAATGCTGTGGTAAAGGAGATAGTGATCACAATTCTATCTCCAAAAGTGACAGACTGGCAGGCACTCTGTGAGCCACATGGAGAGGATATCGATGGGCTCACAGAATGCATCACTGATTACATTAACTTCTGTGTGGACTGTAATGTTCCGACAAGAACTGTCCTTTGTTACTCAAATAATAAGCCATGGGTGACAAAGGACATTAAGGACATCCTGAACGCTAAAAAGAGGGTGTTTAGAGATGGAAATAGGGAGGAGCTGAGGGCAATGCAGAGGGACCTGAAAGTCAGGATCAGGGAGGCTAAAGACAGGTACAGGAGGAAGCTTGAGTGGAAACTCCAGCAGAACAACATGAGAGAGGTCTGGAGGGGGATGAGGACCATCACTGGGTTCCGGCAAACTAGCAACAGAGGAGCTGAAGGCAGTGTGGACAGGGCCAACGAACTTAACCTGTTCTTTAACAGATTTGACATTGTGGCCCCTGCCTATCCCTCACATGAGTCATCTGTTGTCGGCCCCCAACCAACACATATTCCACTCTCCCCTCCTACCCCTCCCCACAGTCCCCCACCCTGCTCTCATGACTATACCCTTTCCCCACACGAAACCACCACAGTGGGTTTCACAGCTGAACAGGTGAGAAGACAGCTGAAATATCTGAACCCAAGCAGGGCTGCAAGACCGGATGGTGTCAGTACCAGGGTGCTCAAAGCCTGTGCCCCTCAGCTATGTGGAGTACTTTGCCATGTATTCAACCTGAGCCTGAGGCTCCGGAGGGTTCCTGTGCTGTGGAAGACATCCTGCCTCGTCCCTGTGCCGAAGACGCCGCGCCCCAGCGGCCTCAATGACTACAGACCGGTGGCATTGACCTCCCACATCATGAAGACCCTAGAGAGACTTGTTCTGGAGCTGCTCCGGCCTATGGTCAGGCCACACTTAGATCTCCTCCAGTTCGCCTACGAGCCCCAACTAGGAGTTGAGGATGCCATCGTCTACCTGCTGAACCGTGTCTACGCCCACCTGGACAAGCCAGCGAGCACTGTGAGGGTCATGTTTTTTGACTTCTCCAGTGCGTTCAACACTATCCGGCCTGCTCTGCTGGGGGAGAAGCTGACAGCGATGCAGCTGGATGCTTTCCTGGTGTCATGGATTCTTGATTACCTGACTGGCAGACCACAGTACGTGCGCTTGCAACACTGTGTGTCCGACAGAGTGATCAGCAGCACTGGGGCTCCACAGCGGACTGTCTTGCCTCCCTTTCTCTTCACCATTTGCACCTCGGACTTCAACTACTGCACAGAGTCTTGTCATCTTCAGAAGTTTTTTGATGACTCTGCCATAGCTGGATGCATCAGCAAGGGGGATGAGGCTGAGTACAGGGCTACGGTAGGAAACTTTGTCACATGGTGTGAGCAGAATTATCTGCAGCTTAATGTGAAAAAGACTAAGGAGCTGGTGGTAGACCTGAAGAGAGCTAAGGTACTGGCGACCCCTGTTTCCATCCAGGGGGTCAGTGTGGACATGGTGAAGGATTACAAATACCTGGGGATACGAATTGACAATAAACTGGACTGGTCAAAGAACACTGAGGCTGTCTACAAGAAGGGTCAGAGCCGTCTCTATTTCCTGAGGAGACTGAGGTCCTTTAACATCTGCTGGATGATGCTGAGGATGTTCTACGGGTCTGTGGTGGCCAGTGCTATCATGTTTGCTGTTATGTGCTGGGGCAGCAGGCTGAGGGTAGCAGACACCAACAGAATCAAAAAACTCATTTGTAAGGCCAGTGATGTCGTGGGGATGGAACTGGACTCTCTGATGGTGGTGTCTGAAAAGAGGATGCTGTCCAAGTTGCATGCCATCTTGGAAATGTCTCCCATCCACTACATAACGTACTGGGTGGGCACAGGAGTACATTCAGCCAGAGACTCATTCCACTGAGATGCAACACAGAGCGTCATAGGAAGTCATTCCTGCCTGTGGCCATTAAACTTTACAACTCCTCCCTTGGAGGGTCAGACACCCTGAGCCAATAGGCTGGTCCTGGACTTATTTCCTGCATAAATAATTTACATATTACTATTTAACTATTTATGGTTTTATTACTGTTTATTATTGTGCAACTGTAACAAAGACCAATTTCCCCCAGGGTCAATAAAGATGACTATGACTATGAAAATGCTCTCCCACTGAGAGACCTGAGACCTGACACCTGACCAGGTTCATTTCCCAATACCAGATCAAGTACGGTGTCTCCTCTTGCAGGCTTCTCTACATATTGTGTCAGGAAACCTTCCTGAACACACCAAACCAACTCCACTCCATCTAAACCCCTTGCTGTTGGGAGATGCCATTCAGTATTGGGGAAATTAAAATCTCCCATCATGACAACCCTGTTATTATTGCACCGTTCCAGAATCTGTCTCCCTATGTGTGCCTTGATGTCCCTGTTACGATTGGGTGGTCTATAAAAAACACCCAGCAGAGTTATTGACCCCTTCCTGTTCCTAACTTCCACCCACGGAGACTCAGTTGACAATCCCTCCATGACTTCCTCCTCTTCTGCAGCTGTGACACTATCTCTGATCAGCACTGCCATACCCCCACCTCTTTTGCCTATCTCTCTGTCCTTTCTGAAACATCTAAAGCCTGGCACTCGAAGTAGCCATTCCTGCCCCCGAGCCTCCAAGTCTCTGTAAAGGCCACAACATCATAGCTCCAAGTACTGACCCACGCTCTAAGCTCATCCGCTTTGTTCATGATACTCCTTGCATTAACATAGACACACCTCAAACTGTCAGTCTGAGTGTGTCCCTTCTCTATCACCTGCCTATCCTCCCTCTCACACTGTCTCCAAGCTTTCTCTATTTGTGAGCTAACCGTCTCTTCCCCAGTCTCTTCAGTTCGGTTACCACCCCCCAGTAATCCTAGTTTAAACTCTCCCCAATAGCCTTAGGAAACCTTCCTGCCAGGATATTGGTCCCCCTTGGATTCAAGTGCATCCCGTCCTATTTGTATAGGTCATACCTGCCCCAAAAGACGTCCCAGTGATCCAGAAATATGAATCACATTTTATCTGATGTGTCTTTACAGCATGCATGTTGGTGAAATGACACACTTGGTCTTGAATTTGTGTCAGCCCTCAGCTGAGGCAAAACCTGATCTCCTAATGATGATTAGCTGTTAATTTTTATTTTTGATCAGTATTGTAACTTCTGGCAGAATTTGCTTGTATGGGAAGCCCAACATCATGAATGGCAGTGATGTTTCACTCCCAGATGAGCTCAACACCTTTTATGCTCACTTTGAAAGGGAGAATAAAACTACAGTTATAAGGATCCGTGCAGCATCTGGTGACCCTGTGACCTCTGTCTTGGAAACCGATGTCAGACTGTCTTTCAAGAGGGTGAACCCGCGCAAAGTGACATGCCCTGATGGTGTACCTGGTAGGGCTCTGAAAACCTATGCCAACCAACTGGCAGATTTGTTCAAAGACATTTCAATCTCTCATTGCCACAGTCAAAAGTCTAAATGGCAACAATTATACCAGTGCCCAAGAAGAGCAGAGTGAACTGTCCAGTAGCACTTACCTCTACGGTGATGAAGTGCTTTGAGAGTTGGTTATGGCTCGAATCAACTCCTGTCTCAGCAAAAACCTGGACCCACTGCAATTTGCCTATCGCCACAATAGGTCTACAATGGATGTGATCTCATTGGCTCTTCATGCGGCCTTGGATCACCTGAACATTGCTAATACTAATGTCAGGCTGCTCTTCATTGACTACAGCTCAGTGTCTAACCCAATCATTCCTAGAGTTCTGATCAAAAAGTTCCTATACCTGGGCTTCTGTACCTCCCTCTGCAACTGGATCCTCGACTTCCTTATTGGAAGACCATAATCTGCGTGGCTCAGAAATAATCTCACCATCTCGCTGATAATCAACACCACCGTACCTCAAGGATGCGTGCCTAGCTCACTGCACTACTCTCGCCAGGCATAGCTCAAATGCCAGCTATGACTTTGCTGCAGACAGAACTATTGTTGGCAGGATTTCAAATGATGACGAGAAGGCGTACGGCAGTGAGCTGGATCAGCTCGTTAAGTGGTGTCGGAGCAACAACCTTGCACTCATTATCAGTAAGACTAAAGAATTGATTGTGGACTTCAAAAAGAATAAGACGAGAACACACTCACCCGCCCCATAGAGGGTTCATTAGTGGAAAATGTGAGCAATTTCAAATTCCTCAGTGTCAACATTTCTGGAGACCTATCCTGGACCCAGCATATTGATGCAGTTACAAAGAACGCACGACTGCCACTATCTTTTATTAGGAGGTTGAAGAGTTTTCATGTGTCAATAAAGACACTCGACAATTTGTACAGACGTACTGTGGAGCGCATTCTAACTGGCAGTATCACTGGAGAGTGAGTGGGGTGGGTGAGTGGCATTGCACAGGATCTAAAGAAACTGCAGAAAATTGTGAACTCTGTCAACTCTGTCCTGGGCACTAGCCTCCCCAGTGTCCAGGACATCTTCAAGGAGCGATAGTGGCAAAAAGGTGGCATTCATCATTGAGGACCTTCATCACCCTGGACACACCCTCTTATCATTGCGACCTTCAGTAAGGAGGACCAGAAGCCCAAAGGCACACTCAGTGATTCAGAAACAGCTTTTTCCCCTCTGCCATCTGATTTCTGAATGGACATTGAACTCATGAATGCTACATCCTACTTTCTTTTCTCTTTTTGCAATATTTATTTCATTTAACTTTTTAAATATGTATATACTGTAATTTACAGTTTTTATTATGTATTGCAATGTACTGCTGCCGCATAACAACAAATTTCACAACATATGCCGGATTTTGATTGAACTCATTTATGTTATTCCTATCCCTGTCTGGGACTAAAACAGTAAAATGACAATCTCAGTCATGATTTGTATTTGAATGATAGGCAAAATCTGGTGGATGATTTGTAGATGAACAGAAAACAGAAGCAAATTTAGTAATTGTAATTTAGTTCATTCCTGCATTGTTTCACTTTGTACTTAATGAGTGACACAAACTTAACTTCTGGTCTAAAATTAGACTTAAAAGAGGCAACCAATCATATTTTACAAGGACATATTTAATAGGTTGCAAAAAAACCTATAAAGGCAAAGCAATGCATTAATAAATGTCCTTCAAATTCTAGTTAATCTTTTGAACGTTTCCTTTGTCTTTCTTTGTTTTTCATACTGGGCTAAGGTTCCTTGCATGACACATGTCTTTATGGCAGGTAGAGGATAAACCTGGGATCTACCTATGTGTATTTGAGGAATGTTTTGGGGTTTCACTGTGGTAGATGCTGGATGGTGATGGTTAATGACTCTATGCTGTTTGTCATCAAATGCCAAGGCACAAATAGTTCCAAAGGGTAATTTTTGATTACCCTTTTAATGCTGTGATGAAAGTTAATAAGTTCAGAAACCTGAAGTGCTGCTACCTCATCTTTAATTTCTTTGTTAAATCGGTAGTAATGCATCAAATTAAAGAGGATAAAAAAACTTAATTTTCTTTGGTTGGTTTACTCTATATCTGCTTGTTGGTTTGTTTTAAATAAATTTTAGCCCAGAAATAAAATTTAATACTTGATAATATGAGTTGGTTTCACAGAATACAGAAAGAAAGAACTAAGTATTTATTTTTGCAACATACATCAAAGTTGCTGGTGAACGCAGCAGGCCAAGCAGCATCTATAGGAAGAGGCGCAGTCGACGTTTCAGGCCGAGACCCTTCGTCAGGACTAGACTGCGACTGCGCCTCTTCCTATAGATGCTGCTTGGCCTGCTGCGTTCACCAGCAACTTTGATGTATGTTGCTTGAATTTCCAGCATCTGCAGAATTCCTGTTTTTTAAGTATTTATTTTTTGTGGCTTGTATTCTGAAAGTATAAAATATCAAACCTACATCAAATACTTTAATTTGTGGCCCGTTTTCAAAAGTGATATGAGAGCTGAGACCATTCCGGTAGGCTAAAAATGTTCAAAATTCATCAATGTGGTTTCCAGTAATGATAAATTTCTGATCCCGATGTTTTTTTGATTGAGATCAAAATTATGAGTGGACATTGTTTGCTCATCCACTAATTCTTGTCTATTTTAAAAAGCAAGTTTGTTTATTGTTGTCATAGACATACATACATACATAAATAGGATATAAATGCCATGAAAAATAGCCTTTTGCATCAATAGTGTGGTACATTACAAGACAAAAATAAAACGTAAACTTAATTAAGAGCAACACAAACTCTGCATACTTCACACTTACACAAAAACATCCAGCAAAATAAATAAGCATACTATTGCAAGAGTGAGAGGAGGAAATATATATAGTCCAATGTAGTTTTATGGTCTTTCAGGTTAGTTCAAGAACTTGATGCCAATGGAGAAGAAACTGCTGTTAACCCTTGAGACGTAGGTCATCAATTTTCTATATCTTCTGCCTAATGGCAGTACTGAGAAGACAAGCAAAGTAGTTGCACATCTATACCTCTATATAAAATGATGACAGATCTTATTCTATGTTGCTTTCTTTGGTGTTTTCAAAGATTTTGTTAAAAAATATTTAACTGATACTACACAGAGGTTTTATCTTGGCTGTAGTTGCCATTGACTAGATAAGACGAGGTCATTAGTTTATCCTTTACAATACTCTAAACATCATTTCAAGTAAGTCTGAGCTCCTCAACTATTTTTCCAGTTTACATTGGTCAATCACGTTCTCAACTTAACTGTCAACACACGATTCAACATAACAGTATATATTTTCTCACAAGATGTGAGCATTGTTGTCAAGACCAATATTTGTTTCTCAGTCCTAATAGCCACTTAGAATTATGTTTTTCAGGCTAATTCAAGAAGCAGTGAATCATGCTTTGAACCATTGTAGTTTATGTAGGGAAAGCTCTGGATTGCTATTGAGTGTGTTCTGAATGAACAAATATTAATGAAGAAGTGGTGATTTATTTCTAGGTCATTTGATGTGTGACTTGGAGTAGAAGTTTTGAGGCAGTCAAGTGCCCGACCACCTCTGCTTTTATCCAAAGTTGTAGAGATCTGGAATTTGGGAGGTTTGGTTGAAGAACCCTCAAGTTGTTGGTGTTGCATTTACATATATGAGAAATTATTGGTAGACTGTGGTGCTGCTTTGTGACAACATATAATAAAAAAAATTAGTTCTCTGACTTAATGTTTTTTATATAAAAAAACCTACTGATTTCTAGATTGGAGATCAGTTGTTATTTCATATGTATAGGTTTAAAATGTTCACACAAAGATACGAGCCCAACTGGTTGAGATAGTCTCTGTTAGCTATCATTCAGTTAAATTTGCATACTGAATGTTGCTGCTGCTTAACTCCTTCTGTAGTCTGAATTAAAGGAGTCATTATGAAGCAGAAATTGGACCTTCCAACACCAATCCAATCCTGGTGCTGGGGCTTTTTGTGAAGCCCCAACTTCAAGTGCTGGCCTAGGATCAGCTTCCTTTGGCATTTTAAGGTGAGAAGGGAAAGATTTAAAGGGGCAAGTTTTTCCTACACAGATGGTGAAGGGTATATAGAACAAGCTGCTGGAGAAAATGGTAGATGTGGATACAATAACAATGGTTAAGAGACATTTAGACAGGTAATGGATAGGAAAGATAGAGGGATGTGAGCCAAATGCAGACAAATGGAACAAACCCAGATAGGCCACTTGGTTGTCATAGATGAGTTGGGCTTAAAAGCCTATTTCCTTGATCTACGGCTCTAGACACAGCCTAAATATTGGAGGTTGCATCTTCAGTGCATTGTCTTGTTACGGGTGTGTTTAGGTAAATGACTTGCCTAACATATCATTAATCGTAGCTTTTTGTCCCAAACCACCTAAGTAACTAGATATGCTTCTTGACTAGGCTATGTCTTTTACATTCCTTGCCAAGCACTTGATTGGGCACAAAGTGTTTTAAGAATTTTAATTGGGGGGTTAATTAAAATGTAATTCAATTTGTATGGGTTTTACATAGAACAGTACAGTACAACACAGAAACAGGGCTTCGGCCCAGAATGTTGTGCTGATTCAATTAAATTAGTAATCAAAAAGGCAACCTAACAAGTTCAAGTTCATGTTTAATTGTCATTCAACCATACATAAATACAGTCCAACGAAGCAGCGTTCCTCTGGGGCCAGGGTGCAAAACACATTATCAACAGCACACAGCACATATAGCACATATAGGTATGATAGCAGAAAAACATACAGTCCCACAGAAAAAAAATCCCTGAGTGGATGGCTTATAGATGGTGCATGGGATGTTGTCCTGGTTCAGCTCGTCTTCCACCAAGCTAACTAATCCCCTCTGCCTTGACAATGTCCCTATCCTTCCATATTACTTTGCTCCTGCCTGTTTTTACTGGCCCTGACATTTACCTTCCTCTCCAACCCTCCACGCTCTGACCCCACCCCCCTAGTTTAAACCCTCCTGAGAAGCACTAGTGAACCTCCCGGCCAGGATATTGGTTCCTCTCCAATTTAGGTGCAACCTGTCCTCTTGTACAAGTCATCTCTGCCCCAGAAGAGGTTCCAGTGATCCAAGAATCTGAAACCCTGCTCCCTGCACCAGTTCCTCAGCCACTCATTCACCTGTACTATCATCTTATTCCTGTCCTGACTAGCAAATGGCACTGTCAGTAATCCAGAGATTGCTACCTTGGAGATCCTTTTTTAGTGTAATCTCTTTCTTGATTGGCAAAAGATAGATGGACAGTGGTTGCTGTTTGTTGTGTGGTGTATGCTTATGACTAACTGAGAGAAGGGTTGTGTATGCCTGTAATAATTCATTCGTGGAGATACAGTACTTGGAAAATTGATGTCTGTCAGGAATGCAGCTCCAGAATTTAGTAACCACACTGGTGATGAAGCAAAACAAAAATTCTTCTACCTCATTATACAAAGTTATTGACTGAAGTATTTCATTGTGTATATTTTCACGTATGAACTACAAAAAGATGACATTTTTCTAAAAGGCTGCACTATTTCATCATTGAATTCATTGCATCAATGAGCATTAGTACAATATTTTTCAGTGACTTACTGTAAGCAACGAGGTTCTGGCACATTGATGTAATGCTGTCATTTGTCCTGCTTTCCTCAAAAGCAGAGAAACATAAAATAGTTTTTAATCTCAAAATTTGATATACTTTTTTGATATGAAGGTTCAGTTTGTGCTTATCTCTGGGTCAGAACTTTGTAGATTTGAGTCTTGCTGATGAGAATTGAGGACAGAAATTTAGGAGTAATTCAATGAAATTCTGAAGGAGTGATGTACTATCTTTGAGATGGTATATTAGAACAGGCTCCTTTTATGCTGTGAATAAATATAAAACATGGCAGTGGTTTGAAGAACAAGTTGGCAACAATTCTTTGTCCTGGCCAATATTTATTCTTTCATTGACATAAACCCCTGGCTTCATCAAGATAACATGAAAATCTTGATGTAATGAAGTAATGAAAAGTGATGAATGAATGTACATAGTTAAAAAAAAAAATCTGATTTAATTCTTTTAAAATGTTAGTTTTGGTCCTTTGTAATTTGTGGAAGAACCTCTTTGGCTTGTTTGATGGACTTTGCCATTGGGTACTGATTTCTGGTTTTGTTAGCATTACCGTAGGTGTTCCCATTGACAAATCTCTTTTTTATTTGATAGAATTTGGACTGAATATTGACAAGCCCTGTGGATGAAGATATGTTCCGTAACAGCCTAAAGATGCTCCTCAGTGGTGGGAAGTCCAACCGCAAAAGCAGATCAAGTGGTGGGTAATTTGGTTACCTGTAAAAGCATGTGGATCCATGCACATATTTTCCTACACAAAATACATTGCATGCTTTTAAATATTTTCATTAATGAGTTGCTAATAGTTATGTTACAAAGAACTATAATGCTATTAAAGTAGGGATTCCCAATCTTTTTTATGCCATGGACCAATACCATGAAGCAAGAGGTCCATAGGTCCCAAGTTGGGAACCCCTGCATTAAAGCTTTATGGTATATATATTTTTTTGATTTTCAATCTTTTTAATGAAATGAATAGAACATTATCTTCCACTCATAGGACTACACATGCATCCATATTACACTTCATCCAGCCTTTATGTGTTATGAAATTTCACTTAGCAAAAGGTTTTCCCACATCTTTTGTAAACTGAGGAATGCCTGTAATGAGTTCTTTCTGCCTGAAGAATGCCTGTAATTGATATTTGTTGTAGGATCTTAACCAGATAAACTTTGGTATACTGTAGCCAAAATGTAGTAAATAAAAATGACTGCATATGGAGGTTTATTCAATCATAATGACACATTTGTTGCTTCATGCACTGAAAGGACTGTGTATGTAAACTTTTTAACTGAATATTCACATAGTCCTAGGATGTGCTGTAAAATAATGAAGGGTTGAATTTGTAAATTGTTCAGTAACTTGGAAAAGGAGTTACACAGATAGCCAGATAGCTTGTGTTATTTAACCATTTAGTTCATTAAATGCAAGTCTGCCATCATTTCCCACTTACTGAATAATGACTGGGCTGGATTTTGTTAGATTGTGCATTCCTTTTGCCACTCACACAGGTCTTCTCTGTGCTCTTCATGTATGGGCTCTTCATTCTCAATACCATTTCAAATGCCCCTCCCTAACTCAAGCAGATGACTACTTAAGGCTGGGTTTCCCAACCTGGGGTCCATGAACCCCTGGGTTAATGGAAAGGTCCATGGCATAAAAATATTTGGGAACCCCTGACTTAAGAAGTTTCGAACATATCTTTGAACCATTTTCTCCAATCATCTGGTAATCACCCATGGCAGAGCTTGGAATGGTCTGCTTTGTGAGTTGGGCATGAAAACAACTTGTCTTGCAAATAATTTGAGTTTCAGTATTGGTGATGTTGGTTGGGAGAAGGTACTGACTTTCACTTATCCTTCCAGTGGATTTGGAAGATCCTTTGGGGGCAGCATTGGCAGTATTGTGCCAGTGCCTTGAGATATCTGCTATGGGTAGACTTGGTCTCAAGTACTTTTGGCGTTTGTGATTACTGCTGCCCGATAGGTCATGAGCTTTATGCCATATCTAAGTTGCTGAT
Source organism: Mobula hypostoma (assembly GCF_963921235.1). Taxonomy (NCBI): domain Eukaryota; kingdom Metazoa; phylum Chordata; class Chondrichthyes; order Myliobatiformes; family Myliobatidae; genus Mobula; species Mobula hypostoma. The sequence continues at coordinate 7,651,809 of NC_086128.1, forward strand.
CTTCAAATAACCTTTTTCCTCAATAGATGAAAATATTTGCTGGCACATGAAACATGTTGGTGAATTTCATCATCATTACCTACCTTTACTGAGTGGTAGCTCCCAAGACATGGGAAATGATCAATATTTTCCAGGGTCTTGCTATGAATCTTTGTCAGAGGGCAGTGTACAAGGGCTGATTAATAAGTTCGTGGCCTAAGGTAGAAGGAGTCAATTTTAGAAAACCTTGCACATTTATTTTTCAACATTTACATTTACACATTTAGTCCAGTGGTCGTGGAGCATGCGGATCTTGGACCTCCAAAGAGTGTCCACAGCAGGGGTGATTGATAAGTTCGTGGCCTAAGGTAGAAGGACATGAATTATGCAGCTCTCGTTACATGCACATGCAGTTCAACTCTGAATGATTATGCAGAAAGTTTGAAGTTAATAACTCATCTCCTTTTACCTTAGACCACAAACTTATCAATCGCCCCTGCTGTGGACACTTTCTAGATGTCCAAGATCCGTATGCTCCACGATCGCTGGACTAAGTGTGTAAATGTAGGAGGGTACCGTTGAAAAATAAATGTGCTAGGTTTTCTAAAGTTGACTCCTTCTACCTTAGGCCACGAACTTATCAATCACCTCTTGTAGTATCTTGGGACAGGTTGATAGACGATCTTGCTCTTGTAAATAAATGTTTTGGAGCTTAGTCCCAAGAGTGCACATACATAGGCATTGTCTGCAATTGTAGTTCCCCTTTGAGTGAATGCTTGGCTGATATTGATTTTTTTCGTAGAGCTCTTTAGTCCTATTTAGTGAGTATTCGCAAACATTTTGGAAATTGAGGTTTTTTTGTGAGGGGTGGAAAGTGTATGGTTATGCACTTTGGCAGAAGAAATAAATGGGCAGACTATTATTGAAATGGGGAGAGAATTCAAAGTTCTGAGATGCAACGGGACTTGGGAGTCCTCGTGCAGGATACCCTTAAGGTTAACCTCCAGGTTGAGTCGGTGATGAAGAAGGCGAATGCAATGTTGGCATTTATTTCCAGAGGAATAGAGTATAGGAACAGGGATGTGATGTTGAGGCTCTATAAGGTGCTAGTGAGACCTCACTTGGAGTACTGTGGGCGGTTTTGGGCTCCTTATTTAAGAAAGGATGTGCTGACGTTGGAGAGGGTACAGAGAAGATTCACTAGAATGATTCCGGGAATGAGAGGGTTAACATATGAGGAATGTTTGTCTGCTCTTGGACTGTATTCCTTGGAGTTTAGAAGAATGAGGGGAGACCTCATAGAAACACTTCGAATGTTGAAAGGTATGGACAGAGTGGATGTGGCAAAGTTGTTTCCCATGATGGGGGGAATCTAGTACGAGAGGGCATAACTTAAGGATTGAAGGGCGCCCATTCAGAACAGAGATGTGAAGAAATTTTTTTAGCCAGAGGGTGGTGAATCTATGGAATTTTTTGCCACGGGCGGCAGTGGAGGCCAAGTCATTGGGTGTATTTAAGGCAAAGATTGATAGGTATCTGAGTAGCCAGGGCATCAAGGGTTATGGTGAGAAGGCGGGGGAGTGGGACTAAATGGGAGAATGGATCAGCTCATGATAAAATGGCGGAGCAGACTCGATGGGCTGAATGGCCAACTTCTGCTCCTTTGTCTTCTGGTCTTAAGGGTGGATGGTAGAAAGCAGGAGATTTCTGTAACACAAATTTTAATCATTCAGGCTATTAAATGGAAATTGTAAGATTGATGAGGGAACGCTGTTTCAGTATATGGTTGTGTAGGAAGATACCATGGATGTAAGCTTAGAAACTGAATTTCCACCTTTAAAGTCCAGCAGGAAGGGAAAGCTGTGATCTAACAAAACTGTACATTTGTTTGTATAAGTATGTAGTTTTAGTCCTGAACAATGGAAGATTGAAACTCAATTATGATATGTACGTATCGCACTAAACTTCCAATTGGTTCTGTATCTGGATCACAGAGTCTGGTTTCATTTATTCAGTGGAGCTCATGGGGCCCTGCTTTTGATGTTCCCTCTAGGTTCACAATGACTCTGTTTGCTCAATCCCTTCAAAGCAGTTGGAGCCCAATTTCCTCAATCAATGTAAAGTTGTTGACACTTTGTCTTGTGCTGTCTGTAAACTCGCCTGTCTTACTGGGAAAAATTATTAACCTTACTGTGTAATATCTGAAAAAGTGAATTAAGAGTGCTTGCAGCTTATTCCACACTCTCACCACCTTCTGAGTGAAGAAATTCCCTTTGGTGTTCCCTTTAAACATTTTACCTTTCATTCTTAACCCATGACCTCTAGTTCTAGTCTCACCCAACCTCAGTGGAAAAAGCCTTCTTACATTTACCCTATCTAAACCCCTCATAGTTTTGTATACCTCTATGAAAACTTCCCTTATTCTCTTACACTCTAGGGAATAAAGTCCTAACCTATTCAACTTTATCCAACTGCTTAAAGTCTTACCCGGTTTGTCCTCCCAAAGTGCAACACCTCACACTTGTCTGCATTACATTCCATCTGACATATTTCAGCCCATTTTTTCAGCTGGTTCAGATCTCGCTGCAAGCTTTGATAGTCTTCCTCATTGTCTACTGCACCTCCAGTCTTGGTGTCATTCACAAATTTGTTGATCCAGTTTGGCACATTATCATCCAGATCATTGAAATAGATGACAAACAACAATGGACCCAGCACCGGTTCCTGTGGCACACCATTAGTCACAGGCCTCCAGTCAGAAAGGCAACCATCTACTACCACTCTCTGACTTCTCCCGGGAAGCCAAACTCTAATCCAGTTTAGACCATAAGATATAGGAGCAGAAGTAGGCAATTTGACCCATTTGGTCTGCTCCACCATTCAATCATGGGATGCTCCAATTCTTCTAGTCATCCCCACTCCCCTGCCTTCTCTCCATACCCTTTGATGACCTGGCTAATCAAGAACCTGTCTATCTCTGCCTTAAATGCACCCAATGACTTGGCCACCACAGCCACTCGTGGCAAGAAATTCCCCAGATTTATCACCCTCTGATGAAAGTAATCTCTCTGCATTACTGTTCTAAGTGGCCATCCTTCAATTCTGCAGTTGTGCCCTCATCTTGAATGCCAGGCGACTGAACCTTCTTGACTATGTGTGGGACCTTGTCAAATGTCTCGCTGAAGTCCATGTAGACAATATCCACTACCTTGTCATCATCAACTTTCCTGGTAACTTCCCCAAAAAATTCTGTAAGATTGATCAGACGTGACCTGCCACACACAAAGCCATGTTGACTACCCTAATCAGTCCCTGTCTATCTAAAAACTTGCACTGTATATTTGGTCCCTTAGAATACCTTCCAATAACTTACTCACTTCTGATGTTAGGCTCACCGGCCTATATTTTCCTGGCTTATTCTAAGAGTCTTTCTTAAACAACAGAACAGCATTAGCTGTCCTCCAAACCTCCGGCACCTCACCTGTAGCTAAGGACTTTTAAATCTCTCTGCCAGGGCCCCTGCAATTTCTGTACTAGCTTCCCACAAGGTCTGAGGGAACGCCTTATTAGGCACTGGAGATTTATCTACCCTAATTTGCCTTAAAACAGCAAATGCCTCCTCCTCTGTAATCTGTATATGGTCCATGACCTCACTGTTGTTTTGCCTCACTTCTATAGACTCTGTGCCTGTCTTAGGAATTAATATAGATGCAAAAAAAAATGTAAGATCTCCCCCATCCCTTTCGACTCCATGCATAGATGGCCACTTTGATCTTCAAGAGGACCTTGTCTTTTAGCCCTCTTATTCCCTTAAGTGTTCTCTTGCATTTCTTATACTCCTCAAGTACTTCATTTGGTCCTTCCTGCCTATACCCGCTATGTACCTCCTTCTTCTTAACCAAGAGCCTCAATATCTCAAACACTAAGGTTCCCTAAACTTGTTATCCTTGCCGTTTATTGTGACAGGAATAAATAACCTCTGTACGCTAAAAATTTCACCATTGAAGGCCTCCAATTGAATTAAATTGAATTGAATTTATTACTTACATCCTTCATATATATCAGGAGTAAAGATTCCGTCTGTGTGCAACGTGCAATTTATTTGCATTAATGCATTTACCCATGTACAACTTTGCCAGAAAACAGCCTGTCCCAATTCACACTTGCTAGATCCTTTCTGATGCTATCAAAATTGGCCTTCCTCCAATTTGGAATCACAACCCAAGGACAAGACCTATCCTTCTCCATAATTACCTTGAAACTAATGGCATTATGATGCAGAGTGTTCGCGTACACACTCTCCGTTACTTGTCTTATCTTGTTCCCTAATAGGAGATCTATCTAATAGAGATCTAGTATCACACTCTTTCTAGTTGAGACTTCTATGTATTGGTCAATGGAACCTTACTGAACACATCTGACAAATATCCCATCTAGTTAATATGTGGAAAGTTAAAATCACCTACTATCATAACCTTATGTTTTATTGCAACAGTCTGCAATCTCTCAACAAATTTGCTCCTCTAAATTCCACTGACGATTGGGTGGTCTATAATATAATCTCATTATCATGGTCATCCCTTTCTTATCCCTCAGTTCCAACCATATAGGCTCAGTAGACGAGCTCTCCAGTCTATCCTTTGAGCACTGCTGTGATATTTTCCCTGACTAATATTACCACCTCTCTGCCGTTCTGTCACGTTTAAAACAGTGGAATCCTGGAACATTGAACTGCAATTCTGCCTCTCCTGCAACCAAGTTTCACTGATCTACAGTGTCATAAATCCATGTGTTTATCCGTGCCCTATTCTCATTTGCCTTTATACTCTCCTTGCATTGAAATATACATAACTCATACATTAATCCCACCGTGCCCAACCTTAGCAACATCTTTCCCCAAAACCACTAGAATATAAAAACAAAGATGTAGTGTTGAAACTTTTTAGAGCACTGGTGAGGCCTCATTTGGAGTATTGTGAGTGGTTTTGGGCTTTATCTTTGAAAGGATGTGCTAAAACTGGAGAGGGTTCAAAGGAGGTCACGAAAATGATTCCATGATTCCAGGATTGAATGGCTTGTCATATGAAGAGCGTTTGGCTCTGGGCCTGTATTCACCAGAATTCAGAAGAATGAGGGGTGACCTCATAGAAACCTGTCAAATGGTGAAAGTGCTTGATAGAGTGGATGTGGAGAAGATGTTTCCTATGGTAGGAGAGTCTTAAGACCAGAGGACACAGCCTCAGGATAAAGTGGGGTCCTTTTAGAGCAGAGATGAGGAATTTCTTTAGCCAGAGGGTGGTGAATCTGTGGAATTCGTTGCCACAGGCAGGTGTGGAGGCCTGGTTGTTATGTATATTAAGACGGGTCGATAGATTCTTGATTGGTCAAGGGATACGCGGAGAAGGCATGAGATTGAAGCTGACACGAAAATTGGATCAGCCATGATGAAATGGCGGAGCAGACTCGATGGGTCCAATTACCTAATTCTGCTCCTCTATCTTATGGTCTTATGGCCCACAATGTGCTCCGGCACTCTGGTTCCCATTCCCTTGCAACCTGATTGAATTTTTTGAGGATGTGACTAAACACATTGATGAAGGTAGAGCAATAGATGTAGTGTATATGGATTTCAGCAAGGCATTTTTTAAGGAACCCCATGCAAGGCTTATTGAGAAAGTAAGGAGGCATGGGATCCAAGGGGACCTTGCTTTGTGGATCCAGAATTGGCTTGCCCACAGAAGGCAGAGTGGTTGTAGATGGGTCATATTCTGCATGGAGGTCGCTGACCAGTGGTGTGCCTCAGGGATCTGTTCTGGGACCCCTACTCTTTGTGAGTTTTATAAATGACCTGGATGAGGAAGTGGAGGGATGGGTTAGTAAATTTGTTGATGACACAAAGGTTGGGGGTGTTGTGGATAGTGTGGAGGGCTGTCAGAGGTTACAGCGGGACATTGATAGGATGTAAAACTGGGCTGTGAAGTGGCAGATGGAGTTCAACCCAGATAAGTATGAGGTGGTTGATTTTGGTAAGTCAAATATGATGGCAGAATATAGTATTAATGGTAAGACTCTTGGCAGTGTAGAGGATCACAGGGATCTTGGGGTCCAAGTCCATAGGCCACTCAAAGCTGTTGCGCAGGTTGATTGTGTGATTAAGAAGGTATACAATGTATTGGCCTGCATCAACCGTGGGATTGAGTTTCTGAGCTGAGAAGTAATGTTACAGCTATACAGGACCCTGGTCAGACCCCACTTGGAGTACTGTGCTCAGTTCTGGTCACCTCACTACAGGAAAGATGTGGAAACCATAGAAAGGGTGCAGAGGAGATTTACAAGGATGTTGCCTGGATTGGGGAGCACGCCTTTTGAGAATAGGTTGAGTGAACTCAGCCTTTTCTCCTTGGAGCGACGGAGGATGAGAGGTGACCTGATAGAGGTATATAAGATGATGAGAGGCGTTGATCATGTGGATACTCAGAGGCTTTTTCCCAGGGCTGAAATGGCTAACATGAGAGGGCACAGTTTTAAGTTGCTTGGAAGTAGGTACACAGGAGGTGTCAGGGGTAAGTTTTTTAAACAGAGGGTGGTGAATGCATGGAATAGGCTGCCGGTGACGGTGGTGGAGGTGGATACGATAGGGTCTTTTAAGAGGCTCCTGGATAGGTACGTGAAGCTTGGAAAAATAGGGGTATGGGTAACCGGGTTTAGATTGATGTGGTTGGTACCATTACTGATGGGAGAGGAGAAAAAGCTGTTCCATTGGGAGAGTGTTGTCACAATCCGGATAACTGTGGCTTTAGACATGGGCTGTAAATTAATTGGCATAGTAATTGGGGGAGATGGTGAGGATTGGGAGCAGGAGCTGTCTATGTGGAAAAAAAAAGACCTCCTCTGTCTCTCTTATATTTGTATATACCTCTTGAGTCTGAGGAAAACAAGATCTCCCCAACCTCGTGGGAGTCTCCTCTGCATTCTTTCCAGCACAACCATATCCTTCCATGGTGCCTAGAACTGCACATAATGCATAACAAGCCACTATTTGCCTATTCTGTGAAGATAAGGATTCAGATGCTTTTTTCATCATTCTGTTTACCTGTGTTGCCACTTTCAGGGAACTATGGACTTGAACCCCAGAGTCCCTCTTGTTCATCAACATTCCTTGGTGCCTGACCATATACTGTATGTGTCCTACCCCTTTGTGACTTCCCTAACTGCAACACCTTGCTCTTGCCAGGATTAAATTTCATCTGTTGATGCTCCATCCAACTTTCCATCTGATCTATATCCTGCTTAGATAACATTCCATGCTATCCGTAGCACCACCAACTTCTGTGTTTTCCATAAACTTACTAATCATATCTCCTACATTCACACCCAGGTCCTTAATGTACATTACTAGCAACATCACTGTGTTCCATACCTATACCTGTGGTACGCCATGCATCTCCAATGAGAAAAGCATCTTTGCATCACGACCCCGTGGCTCCCATCTCCAAGTTAATGGAATAAATTAGTGATTTAAGTGCTGAAAAACACAGTAAGTGAAGTTTAACTGGTAATACTACTTCAGTAACAATTGAAGAATCCTTGCAAAGTGTTGAAACTGAGCTGTTGTATTAGAATGCATGAAGCATTTATTGTAAGTAGACAAGCAACTGGCACAAATGGAAGCAAATGAACTTGCTGTAACAGCTTATTACTGACATGTGGTTGCATCATAATTAAAGTGGAGAATAAGCATTCTCGGATACTTGATGTTCAGAAAGAATACACGAAAGGGAATAATTGTTTGGTAGTGGGGGAAGTTGGTGATGATTAGCCCAGGCAAACGACGGTGCAAATAGTAGATCCTCATCAATATATGGTGATTAAAGAGGGGAATAAAACAAATTATCTTTTAGAATACATGAGAACATCCAATCATCATTGAGTCTGGAGTTCGGGGTCCTCTCATCGGCTAGTCCTGGGGTTGTTACCGAAGATCGAAGCCTGAAGGTTAGTCGGAGCTCTGGTGGTCAAAATCCAGTGGCTGAAGGCCTGGGTCTCTGACTCTGAGAGTCCACTGGGGAAATCAGAGGCCCGTTGTCTGCAAGGAGGCTGGAGGCCTGTCTTGTGGTTAGAGGAATTTCTGTGAGAGTGGGTGAGTGGGAGGGAGGTAAGGGGCTTATTTTGCTGTTGTTATTTTGTTGCTCATTATGTTCTGTTCTTTTGTTTTCTGTATTGCTCTGCTGAGCATTGCAGGCACGCTGTGTTGGTGCCAGAATGTGCGGTGACACTTGCAGACTATTCCCAGCACATCCTTAGGTTGTGCTGGTTGTTAACACAAACAATGCATTTCACTGTATGTTTCGATGTACATGTGATAAATAAATGAATCTGAATCCTATCTCCTTGCCCCACCTCCGTTCCCAACAGTTGTGATATAGTTGGAGAAAGAATCAATCAAAAAATAAGAAAGGACTACAACAAAGGTTGACATGAAGTTTTTCACTCTACATTTGACTTGACTACTGAACTGGTAAAAGTAGTATAAAGGATGAATATATAGAATGCACTTATGGTACTTTTAAGAAACCAAATGTAATTGAACTAAATAGAAAGCAGAGTATTTTGGACCTTATATAACAATACAGGTTAATTAGTAACCTTAAGGTGTCCTTAAGGGAGAAGTGATCGCAATGTGATTGAATTTTGTAGTTTGAGATGGACAAGTAATTTGGGATCTGGATTTTTAAACTTAAATAAAATCAGTTATGGCATAATGAGATCTTCAAAGGCTGAGGAAGGTAGTGAAATTGGATTATATGTTTTGCCAGGGGATAAATTCTGGCAGAGCTCTATTTACAATTCCTAAGATACGTTGAAGAATAAAAACTCTGTGTGGATAAAGTAGTTAATTAATGGGGTTCAAAATGGTATTAGGTGAAAAGAAAATGTTTGCTTTGTGCCATATATTTACATGTAGACTTGTGGCAGCTGAAGGACTTAAGTGAAAGAAGCTGCCCTATTGATCAACTGTAATACTCTGTATTGATTGAATTGCATTGGCTGCATTCAGTGCTTTTTGCCAAGTTTCCTCTGTCATGGTGTGTAAGGAATTACTGGGGTTGGGGTTGGGTTTGTGTTTTCACTGCCTACCTAGTTGTCACTGGGGTCTTGCTGTGTTTCACTTGATGTACCTAGGAGCTAGGAGCAGTGAATTTCCACCTGTATACTTATGCCCAAATAACTGTGGTGCATGGGTTGTCTGTACTAGGTAAATTAAGATATGAGGATAAAAAGGTGGAGCAGGCCCCTTTCAGGGAGATTCATCCAGCTGTTGTCAAGAGGAGAATTAAACCTGAGGACCAGGATATTTTCAGGAAGCAGCAAGTAACAACTAGAAAATAAATGTGAGCTTGGAGAATAAACCAGCATGGAATAAAAAAAATATTGTAAGAATTTCTATAGTTGTGTTAAGAGAAAAAAAATAGCAAAAAAAAATTTGGTTCCCAAAGAGACAATGATGGGAAAAATAATGAAAAATAAGCTATTAACCAAATATTTCAAAAACACAAGAGATTCTGCAGATGCTAGAAATCCAGAGTAAAACACACAAAGTACTAGAGGAACTCAGCAGGTCAGACAGCATCTATAGAGAGGAATAAATTGTTGACAATTTGGGCCAAGACCCTTCTTCAGGAGTTCAAATACTCTATATCTACATTACAGAAGTCACCATAAGTGTGTCAGAATTCAGAGAAGAATAAGGGTCTGCTGCCACTGAGAAACTTAAAGTAATTAATATTACTGAAGGGAAAGTACTAGATAAGTTAAAATCAAACCCCCTGTATCTAATATTTAGAAGTCTTAAGCAATGATGTGAAAGCACGAGAACAGTCTAGTGATATAAGGAAGGTAAAAATTAAATCACCCAGTGCATGTGTGGAAACTTCTGAAAGTAATGCTGAACAAGACCCATTGTTGGAAGAAAGGAAAAACATTTCTCCAATGTTGCTATATCTTTTGTGGGAAGTATTTTTGAAGTCCGTGAAGAGTGCAATTGTTTCACTGCTAATAATGTTGTAATTACTCCTGCTTTTTAATATTAGTTTATAATAAAAGAACTCACTCTATGCTTGTAGTCTTATTCAACCCACTAGATGTAAGGAATAATCTTTAAAAAATTGTTTGAATTGTTGAAGGCATACAATTTCATTCTTAAAATGGTAGTTTTATTATTTAAGAATTGTCCTGAGAATAAAATAATTTTCTGAGCATTGAATTTAAGCCAGTTTCTTGCAGTGGCTATTTTGGTGCCAATTTGTCCTTGACATTTCCCCGATTTTTTCTTTCTACTGAATTTCTGATGAGTATCATTTTCTGGGACAGTTTTTGTATAGTGAGAATTTCATAGCCATAAACACCAGCAGGTGTACCTAGGGGTCTGAATAAGGGCTTAAGAAAAGGCACATGAAGCCCTTTTGACCTTGGAAATAATATATTTGCCAGAATGCTGCCAAAATAATGCACTTGATTCATGAAGAGCAATTTTGCACATAGACCTTTTTATCTCATGCAGTCTAATAAACTGTTTTAATAAGCCACATGTTTATACTTTTCCCTTTTTGATCTGGCGAGAGTGGAAGACAAATTCATGTAGATAGAATTTGCTTGTCCAAAATATCTTTAGTGGAACTAAGCCTCTACAATACTTTATACACGTGGGAATCTAGCCTAATTTCAGTCACCTTGATCTGAATCGGCCGCCCCACTTTTCTTTGGCTTTGCTTCATTATCTCTTTCATGAATAGATTTTTTTCCAATATGAAGAGATGCATGTATGCCAAGTATCGCACTTGAAAATGTATCACTTTTGAGTACAATGATATAAATAGAAACCCTTTTGAGCAATGACATAATTAGACTTTTTATATAATTTGTGTTATTTTAGGAACTTAAAGTTTTGAGTATTTGTGATGTTTTGCTCTTGTAACTTAAATAGCAGATTGTTTTATTTTGGTTACCCTATCTGCTGTTCAAGGGTATCTGCTGTATTCATTACGGGTTGCAGGCTGGATGGTCTAGTGGTTTAAGTCAGGTCACCAATGTGTTTCTAACTGTTTAGTATCTGAGCAATATCGGGAAACTTTTATGGAAGAATTTGTGAGTTAAGTATAGATTGTAGTCATTATATTTACCTTTGCTTGGAAAAGAAACAGGCTCACGTAGAGCTTCTTATATGAAAATAACAAATTGACGATTGGTTTCTTCATGGCGAGGTTCCATAAAGAGCAATATGAGGATGAGCAAATAATCATTTTAAATTATCTTGATTGAGTGGTAAATTTTGGCAAGGAATGCTTTCCTGTTCTTCTTTGGAATGGTGCTTTGGGATGTTCATTGCCCACTTGGGAAAACATCATGCTTCTGCCAAGTTGTTTTAACCTGCCAGATTGTGCTGATCGCTTATTCATCTAAAAAGAACTGTGTAAGGGGTCAGAGTCGCGTTTATTATCACTGACTTATTTAAGATGAAATTTGTTGTTTTGCATCAGCAGTATGGTGCAAAGACATAACAATTGCTATATATGTGAAAATAAATAATAGAAAAATGAAAGGGATAAAAAGGTAGTGTTCATGAATTTATGGACTGCTCAGAAATCTGATGGCAGAGCGTGATGGGTTAGCATGTTCCAGAGCTGGAGATCTAACCTCCTACTCTGTCCTTGGGCTTGCCACCGAACAGTCAGCCAAATTGTTGTTGATCTGGAGACTCATACAGGCCAGATAAGGTAAGGACGGCAAATTTTCTTTCCTGAAGGGTCACACTGAACATACCAATCTAGCGGGATCTTAGTCACAGACTGACACCACTGTCTGGTATGGGCGGGGGGGGGGGGCGGGGGCGGTGGCAATTGCACAGAATCAAAATAAGCTACAGAAAGTTGTGAACGCAGTCTGTTCCATCATGGGCATTACCCTTCAGAGTATCCAGGACATCATCTAGGAACAATGCTTCAAAAGGGCAGCATCGATCATTAAGGACCTCCATCACGCAGGACATGCCCTGTTCTCATTGCTCCCATCAGAGAGGAGGTACAGGAGTCTGAAGGCACACACTCAACATTTCAAGAATAGTTTCTTCCCTTGAGTCATTCGATTTCTCAGTAGACTTTGAACCCATGAACATGACCTCATTACTTTTTGTTTCTCCTTTTGCACTACTTATTTAATTTAACTTTTTTAATATATATAATTCTTACTGTAATTGATAGTTTTTATTATTATGTATTGCAATGTACTGCTGCTGCATAACAACAATTTCATGACATATGCCGGTCATTTTAAACCTGATTCTGATTATGTAACTGAAACTAGTGTGTTCTATTCCAGATTTGTTTAACTGTTTGAAATTAAGCTCTCCTGTAAAGAATATCTCGTTATTCATTTTTTCACTCATTTCACCATAGCCCTCTATTTTTTGAAGTTATATGTACCTAACCAGGAGTCTCCTATTGTATCTGCCTCCACCACCGTTACTGGCAGCCCATTCCACGCGCTCACCACTCTCTGTGTAAAAAAAAACTTACCCCTGACAAATCCTCTGTACCTACTTCCAAGCACCTTAAAACTGTGCCCTCTCGTGTTAGCCATTTCAGCCCTGGGAAAAAGCCTCTGACTATTCACACAATCAATGCCTCTCATCATCTTCTACACCTCTATCAGGTCACAGCTCATCCTCTGCTGCTACAAGGAGAAAAGGCAACCTATTCACTCAACCTATTCTCATAAGGCATGCTCCCCAATCCAGGCAACATCCTTGTAAATCTCCTCTGCACCCTTTCTGTAGTTTCCACATTCTTCCTGTAGTGAGGTGACCAGAACTGAGTGCAGTACTCCAAGTGGGGTCTGACCAGTGTCCTATAAAGTTGTAACATTGCCTCTTGACTCTTAAACTCAATCCCACGGTTGATGAAGGCCAATGCACCATATGCCTTCTTAACCACAGAATCAACCTGCGTAGCAGCTTTGAGTGTCCTATGGACTCAGAACCCAAGATCCCTCTGATCCTCCACACTGCCAAGAGTCTTAACATTAATACTATATTCTGCCATCATATTTGACCTACCAAAATCAACCACCTCACACTTATCTGGGTTGAACTCCATCTGCCACTTCTCAGCCCAGTTTTGCATGCTATCGATGTCCCGCTGTAACCTCTGACAGCCCTCCACACTGTCCACAACACCCCCAATCTTTATGTCATCAGCAAATTTACTAACCCATCCCTCCACTTCCTGATTCAGGTCATTTATAAAAATCACAAAGAGAAGAGGTCCCAGAACAGAGGCACACCACTGGTCACTGACCTCCATGCAGAGTATGACCCGTCTACAATCATACAACCACATTTTGCCTTCTGTGGGCAAGTCAATTCTGGATCCACAAAGAAAGGTTCTCTTGGATCCCATGCCTCCTTACTTTCTCAATAAGTCTTGCATGGGGTACCTTATCAAATGCCTTGCTGAAATCCATACACTACATCTATTGCTTTACCTTCATCAATGTGTGTAGTCACATCCTGAAAAATTTCAATCAGGCTTGTAAGGCACGACCTGCCTTTGACAAAGCCATGCTAACTACTCCTAATAATGTTATGCCTCTCCAAATGTTCATAAATTCTGCCTCTCTGGATCTTTTCCATCAACTTACCAACCACTGAAATCACAGGTCTGTAATTTCTTGGGCTATCTCTACTCCCTTTCTTGAATAAGGGAACAACATCTGCAATCCTCTAGAACTTCTCCTGTCCCCATTGATGCAAAGATAATTGCCAGAGGTTCAGCAATCTCCTCCCTTGCCTCCCACAGTAGCCTTGGGTACATCTCATCCAGTCCCGGAGACTTATCCAACTTGATGCTTTCCAAAAGCTTCAGTACATCCTCTTCCTTAATGTCTATATGCTCAAGCTTTTAAATCCGCTTTAAGTCATCCCTACAATCAAGATCCTTTACGGTAGTGAACACTGAAGCGAAGTATTCATTAAGTACCTCTGCTATCTCCTCTGGTTCCATGCACACTTTTCCACTGTCACACTTGATTGGTCCTATTCTCTCACATCTTATCCTCTTGCTTTTCACATACAGGTGTCCCCTGCTTTTCGAACGTTTGCTTTACGAAACTTCACTGTTACGAAAGACCTACATTAGTTACCTGTTTTCGCTAACAGAATGTGTTTTCACTGTTACGAAAAAAGGCAGCATGCGAAAAAAAGGCAGCGCATGCCCCGAGCAGCCGCTCTCCCTCGGATTTGGAACTGCATTCTTGCTAGCATTGCTTAAACACATGCCTGTGAGCAGCCATTAGCAAGATGAGGTCTAAGGTATTGGAAAAACCTGAAAGAGTTCATAAGGGTGTTACACTTAGCATAAAACTGGACATAATTAAGCGTTTCGATCGTGGTGAACAAGTAAGGACAAAGTGAGTTTGGCTTGTGGAAGTTGACGAAGATGATGTTGAAGAGATTTTGGCATCCCATGACCAAGAACTGATAAGAGCTGATGCAATTGGAAGAAGAAAGGATAACAATCAAAACCGAATGAGTAATGATGAAGTACGACTTTAATTTTGAAAGGGTACGTCGGTTTAGGGCATATTTGCAGGATGGTTTGAGTGCTTACAAAGAACTGTATGATCTAAAAATACGCGAGGCTAGCAGTCAAGCATATTGTCGTTTCTCAAGCCTTCCACATCAGCCACAACAGACGACGAACCTCGACCTTCGACGTCGAGGCAGGCAGACATAGAAGAAGATAACCTTCCTGCCCTGATGGAAACAGATGACGAGACGACACCCCAGTGTCCCAGCACCCCAACCCCCAGGCCGCGGACAGATACTCATCCGCGAAGAATGCAGCGGTAGCCGGGAGGCACCCAGTACATCTTTAAGAAAAAAAGTCGAAATAAACAAGCTATGTAATTAGGTGCTGCCCGGCTCTTCATCTATCAGTTCTTGGTCATGGGATGCCAAAACCTCTTCAACATCATCTTCGTCAACTTCCACAAGCCAAATTTACTTTGTCCTTGCTTTGTTCACCATGATCGAAACGCTTAATTATGTCTAGTTTTACGCTAAGTGTAACACCCTTACGAGCTCTTTCAGGCTTTTCCGATACCTTAGAATTCATCTTGCAAATGGCTGCTCACAGGCACGTGTTTAAGCAGTACCGGCGAGAGTGCCATTCCGAATCCGGGGGAGAGTGGTTGCTCAGGGCGCGTGCTGCTTTTTTTTCCACGTGCTGCTTTTTCGTGCGCTGCCTTTTTTCCTAACAGTGTTTCTGTTAAAACAGGTAACTAATGTAGGTCTTTCGTAACTGAGGTTTCGTAAAGCGAACGTTCGAAAAGTGGGGGACACCTGTATTGGGTGGTCTATAAAAAAAACACCCAGTAGAGTAATTGACCCCTTCCTGTTTCTAACTTCCACCCAAAGAGACTCAGTTGACAATCCCTCCATGACTTCTTCCTTTTCTGCAGCCACGACATAATCTCTGATCAGCAGTGCCATATCCCCACCTCTTTTGCCTCCCTCCCTGTCCTTTCTGAAACATCTAAAGCCCGGCACTCTAAGTAACCATTCCTGCCCCTGAGCCATCTAAGTCTCTGTAATGGCCCCAAGTACTGATCCATGTTCTAAATTCATCCGCTTTGTTCATGATGCTTCTTGCATTAAAATAGACACATCTCAAACCATCGGTGTGAGCGCATCCCTTCTCTACCACCTGCCTATCCTCCCTCTCACACTGTCTCCAAGCTTTCTCTAGTTGCAAGCCAACAGCCCCTTCCTCCGTCTCTTCAGTTGGGTTCCCACCCCCCAGCGATTCTAGTTTAAACTCTCCCCAATAGCTTTAGCAAACCTCCCTGCCAGGATATTGGTCCCCCTTGAATTCAAGTGCAACCCATCCTTTTTGTACAGGTCACGCCTGCCCCAAAAAAGGTCCCAATGATCCAGAAATCTGAATCCCTGCCCCCTGCTCCAATCCCTCAGCCAGGCATTTATCCTCCACCTCACTCTATTCCCATACTCACTGTCACGTGGCACAGGCAGCAATTCCGAGATTACTACCTTTGTGGTCCTGCAGAAAGGTAGTAACTTCCTTCCTAACTCCCTGTAGTCTGTTTTCAGGACCACCTCCTTTTTTCTGCCTATGTCCTTGGTACCAATATGTACTACGACCTCTGGCTGTTCACCTTCCCAATTCAGAATATCATGAACTCAGTCAGAAACATCCCAGACCCTGGCATCTGGGAAGCAAACTACCATCCATGTTTATTTCCTGCGTCCACAGAGTCGCCTGTCTAACCCCCTAACTATAGAATCCCCTATCACTGCTGCCATCCTCTTCCTTTCCCTACCCTTCTGAGCCACAGGGCCAGACCCTGTGCCAGAGGCGCGGCCACTGTTGCCTCCCCCAGGTAGATTGTTCTCCCCAACAGTACTTGAGCAGGAATACTTATTGTTAAGGGGGACAGCCATTGGAGTACTCTCTAGTATCTGACTCTTGTCCTTCCCTATCCTGACTGTTACCCACTTATCAGTCTCCCGTGGCCCTGGTGTGACTACTTGCCTATAGCTCCTCTCTATCACCACCTCACTTTCCCTGACCAGACGATGGTCATCGAGCTGCATCTCCGGTTCCCTAACGTGGTCTCTAAGGAGCTGCAGTTCGACACACCTGGCGCCGATGTGGCCATCCAGGAGATTGGGAGTCTCCCAGACTTCCCACATCTGACACCAAGAACAGGCCACTGGCCTCACACACATTCTTTCTGTCTGTATTCTACACAGTTAACCTACCTTGCCTCGACCCGTTGAGCCAAAGCCTTCCTACTCTGTTTACCTCTACTCCATTGCCCGCTCCTCAGATGCCCGCTCTATAAAGCTGTCTCGTTTTAAACTGTTCATGCTGGTCTAACTCACTGATGTCCATGTGCTTGCCCAGTCGTCCCTAGATCAAATATAGGTGACATATATGTACTTTGACAATACATTTACAGTACTTTGAACTTAGAAACATGTATCTTTACTGAATTGTTCAGCCAAACTTTCCTTGTTTTTGCATTCTGTGCCTCTAGAATAATGTAAAGATGCATTTTCTTTTGTTCCCTGTTCCTGCTTTCCTTTTAAAGTTATGTAATGTATTCTTATTTTTCTGACCAAAATATATTACTTCATAATTCTCTGCCTAACATCTGCACAATTCACTCGTCACTCTGTCCTTCTGAATCTACTACTATTTTACCACATGTCTAGGTAACATATTACCTAACAAATTAAACCCTGCTATACCCCAATGTAATTTGTTAAACTGACTCACCTGATGAACTTTAGCCTGCTCTTCACCTCTCCATTCAGTTTTGTGTCAATGCCTCATTGTATTTATATTTATATTGTAATTGGCTACTCCTCATCTCTCGTTTTAGTTTCACTGCAGTTAAAATACCATTTTGAAGAAAGATCATTTGAGCCCATATGAAGTAATTAATTGTATTAAGTATTATAGATATAGGCTCTGTGTCTTTTGATTAGTCATTTATTATGTGCTACCTGTTCACTTAGATCTGAATTCTCAAATATCATTTTACTTTTTTTTCCAAATTAATTGCTCATTTTAAATGTGGTCTATACTTCAATATCTCCTGGGGTCTACAGTTTACTGTGTAAACCATACTTCTTTCATCTAATAAATTACAATCTTTGCCTTCACTAATTATTATTCAAAAACTGAAGAAATCTTTTCACAATATATTTTCTCAAATTGATATATGATTTTGAAATTTTAAAATTGTCTGCCATTATTTTTGTCAATTTGGAGAAAAAAACAGTTATTAAACCAATCTTCAAAACTATATCTCTTCATCCTAATGTTATTGAATTAAATCTTTGAACCTTTCATATAGTGGGCTATTCAGTACTTGGGGAAAGCGAATTTTCTGGCAGTCTTGTAATAATGTTCTTGACTGTAGAAAGTGAAGAGTTCTTGATTACTTTGCAGCTGTAGCAGAAGATATTGCATTGTGGAGTAATAATATTATTCAAATGAAGTCTTGAGCTTGAAGCAGATGATGAGGCCAAGTATAATTGGCTTGTTAAAATCAACAAACTTGGGAACTGCTGTTCTGAATAGATTTGCACAAACATGTAATTGAGAATGCTTTGATCTGTTATTTACTATAATAATGGAGCGTAAGTTGGTAAATTAAAGAATCTCTTTTCCTAAACTAGAGAATATTGCTAGCTAACGGTACACTTTTGCAATGAGGTTCAAACTTGGTGCAGTAGGAACTCATCTCAAACTCTTAATACTCTGGTGTTAAACTTATGATTCACTGAATGGTGTTTAGCATTTTGTTTCACGATGACATAAGGAGTCGGGCTATATTTTACTAATCATAGTGTTTGGTATAACTGTAATGAATAGAAAATTGTGTGAGCCAAAATCTCAATTTGCAGGCTGCATTATCAAGCTTTTAGTTTGGTTTGCTTAAACATGAGCTCCTACTAACTAATATAATGGAGGTTCCATCCCTCTGCAAATTCTTTGCTTTTGTGCACTGATCCAGTTTCTTTTTTGAATGTGTCAGTTGAGTTTTTCAGCCCCTAACCACTTGTGGTAAAATATTCTTCCTCATGTCATTTATGTGTCACTTTCAAAGACTCTTTTACGATTCATGTTCTCAGTATTATTTTTTATTTATTCAGATTATCTTCTTTTGCACATCGATTGCTTGTCAGCCTTTGCCTGTTATGTATAGTTTTTGTCTTCGTCAGGTCACTGGTCTGAGTGCTACTGGTACCATGCAACCCAGTACTACCTGTCGCATGGTTGGGTGGTTGGTGATTAAACCGGCTCCCTCACCAGGCTTGCCTGGTGAGGAGGCTGGCTAGACACCCTGCAGGATGAGAAACAAGACCTGTCAAAGGGCAGATGAACCCTCTCGTAGGGTCAACGGCCATCTGGCAAACACATGCCGTGAAGCGTGGTAAGGGCATCCCTTGCACCGAAGCTTGGTCTGGCTATTCACTGCAACAGAACTTCCCCCAGCTGTCTTGGACCCCACCATGCAGCTGGATCTGGGAGCGGATGTCGAGAGGGTGGGTCTGGACCTGTGCAACCCCCTACTCACCTAAAATCCATTCACGTATACGCTGTTCCTTGAAAGGAACCATCATCATCCTATGGGATGGATAGCCAGAGAGAGAGAGTTTTTGTAAATTCTGTTGTATTTCTTCTTCCTTGTAAATGTTTGTGTAACCTACTGTACATTTGTATGTAAGTGAGAATAGACACATTCACTGTCCTCGGGTAGTTTATTGAATGGCGGGCTGAATGGCCTAACTCTGCTCCTATGTCTAATGGTCATATATAGAACAGGTTTGCCTTGACCTCCCAAGTATTATGCAGTGATTTTGTTTGAATATTTCAATTGTCAGTTTTGAAGCCTTCCTGATCTGTTTGAGTTCTGCTATAGACTTGAGTGGTTTCACTATTTAAGAATTCTTGCTTTTTCCCCTCCCCTTTCAATATGTAATATATTTGAATTAATTGTAAAACCTTGTATGTTAAGACCTAGCTAATTGTAAATGTTTGTGAAAATATTACTCCATTGCAAGTAAGGATGGACCAGAATGGAGGAAAAAAAAGTGCTATTTTTCTATGGGTCTTTTGGCTAATATGTCAGTTCTGTATAAGGTGATATTTTGCTGTAAAATTTGTGCATAAGAACTGCTAAAATTTTGTACACATCTCATAGAGGGATCAGAAGTAAAGAGAGTGAGCAGCTTCAAGATCCTGGGTGTCAAGATCTCTGAGGATCTAACCTGGTCCCAACATATCGATGTAGTTATAAAGAAGGCAAGACAGTGGTTATACTTTATTAGGAGTTTGAAGAGATTTGGCATGTCAACAAATACACTCAAAAACTTCTATAGTTGTACTGTGGAGAGTATTCTGACAGGCTGCATCACCGTCTGCTATGGAGGGGCTACTGCACAGGACTGAAAGAAACTGCAGAAGGTTGTAAATCTAGTTGGCTCCATCTTGGGTACTAGTCTACAAAGTACCCAGGGCACCTTTAGGGAGCGGTGTCTCAGAAAGGCAGCGTCCATTATTAAGGACCTCCAGCACCCAGTGCATACCCTTTTCTCACTGTTACCATCAGGTAGGAGGTACAGAAGCCTGAAGGCACACACTCAGCGATTCAGGAACAGCTTCTTCCCCTCTGCCATCCAATTCCGAAATGGACATTGAATCTTTGGACACTACCTCACTTTTTTTTTAATATTCTGTTTTAAAGTATTTCTGTTTTAGCAAGTTTTTTAAACCTATTCAATATACGTAATTGATTTATTTATTATTTTTTAAAGTTTTATTTATTTTTATTATTATTATTTCTCTGCTAGGTTATGTATTGCATTGAACTGCTGCTGCTAAGTTAACAAATTTCACGTCACATGCCGGTGATAATAAACCTGATTCTGATGATTTTACGTTTTTAAACATTTATTTTCCAATTCCTTGTAAGGCCAGTATTTGTTGCCCAAACATGATTACTGCTGAAAAGACAGCAGTGAGCCACCATTCTTGCAGAGGGTTGGGACAACCTTGCACTCAATGTCAGTAAGACCAAAGAACTGATTGTGGACTGAAAGGATAAGATGAGGGAACACACAACAGTCCTCAGAGAGGGATCACAAGTGGAAGGAGTGAGCAATTTCGAGTTCCTGGGTGTCAACATCTCTGAGGATCTATCCTGGGCCCAACATATTGATGCAGCTACAAAGAAGGCAGAACAGCAGATATATTTCATTAGGAGTTTGAGAAGATTTGGTATGTCACCAAAAACACTTGCAAATTTCTACAGATGTACTGTGGAGAGCATTCTAACTGGCTGCATCACCGTCTGGTATAGGGAGGGAGGGTGGGTGGCACTGCACAGGATCAAAACAAGTTGCAGAAAGTTGTGAACTCAGTCAGCTCCATCATGAGCACTAGCCTCCTCAGCATCCAGGACATCATCAAGGAGCAGTGCCATCAAAAGAGTGGCATCCATCAGATTTCTGAATGGACATTGAACCATGAGCATTACCTCACTACTTTTTTGCACTACTTATTGAATTTAACTATTTTATATATTTTTTCTCTGTAATTCACAGTTTTTATTTTTATGTATTGCAATGTACTGCTGCTGCAAAAACAACAAATTTCACGACATGCAGTATGCCAGTGATATTAAATCTGATTCTGAGTTCCGGGATCTTCATGGTCAAGGACACTATTAGCTTACAAAGCTGCATAAAGCATATCAGTGGTGTACTATGTCCAAGTAAGGAACTACCCACTTATTCCTCTGATAGCATCACTGCAAGTTCTTTCAATAGGTGCACTGAGGATATTTGAAAACTATTTATAAATATGAACTTTATTCCTGTTTGCAATGTTATGTTCAGCACTGATATGAACAAGACTAAGTTGCTCTGTATTTTAGCAGATTGGTGGTGCTGATTATTTAAAAGCAAATTATGTTGCAATGCTTGAGTGTCATTGCTTTGGAGCTTTTGGCAAGAATAATCCCCATGGCTGGAATTAAAAATACTTCCTGATAACTCTGAAACATGTTATTAATTTAAAGCTGTTTTGAGTGATATATATGACAACTATTTCTAAGGTTCAAAGGTACATTTAATGTCAGAGAAATGAATACAAAATATATCCTGAAATACTTTTTCTTTGCAACCATCCATGAAAACAGAGGAGTGCCCCAAACAATGAATGACAGTTAAACGTTAGAACCCCAAATCCTCCCCCAGCAGCTCCCCCTCCCACACGTGAGCAGCAGCAAAGCAACGACCCCCCCTCCCCCACCAGCTAAAAGCATCGGCGCCCCCCCCCGAGCACTCAAGCGTGCAGCAAAACATCAATAAAGACACAGACTTCTAGTACCCCAAAGACTACTAATTCACCCGGTAATACGACATATCACAGGCTCTCTCTCTCCCTAGTAAGAGGAAAAAGGGGTGTCTCCGTTTCACAGCGAGAGGGGAGACATAACAAACAACCCGCTGATTTACGATGTTAAAAGTCTGTTGCATCGCTTTTTCTGAGCTCTGTGCCCAACGAACTTGGGTCTCTGGGCACGTAGCCAGCAGCCAGTTTGCTGCTTTCGATTTTCTGTCTCCCATGACACACCGATTTCCTGCGGACTCATCGACATCAAGTCCGCCTGCCTCCAGAGCCACAAAATCCTGGAACCCCAGAGGCGTGCTAGTCTTCTAGGCTGAGCCTTTGGTGTGCCAAACAACGGCCAGTTATGGAACCCCAAGAGCGGGTCCCATTCCTGCAAAGAACTGTAGTCAGTGTGTAACTCCAGGTCAGGGTCTTCAAAAAACCCTGAAAGGGAAAAATAGAGATATTAAAGATAGAAATAGAGCTGTGTCCGAAGATGCAAGCAAAGGAGTCGCTGTTAGACGCCATCATCTCCTAAGCTCCTCCCCCAACTATTTGCCTGTTTGAAATCATTTTCTACCTGTTGGAGTCTTCCGAAATGGTAAATTTTTCTGCTAAGTTTTATATATGTGGAGGCCAAGTTAATGAGTCTGTAACCCACTCACTGGGCTCGTATACAAACTTGGCTTGTTAGGTAACTCTGGATAAGAGCCACATGACTCAGCAGTGAGAAGTCAACCTTCCAGAAGCAACACACATCTAGGGTTGGTATGATTTGGGTTCAACCAAACAGTAAAGTTGGGATGTTCCAATTAAAGAATATTGATTGGAGTGAATGCTGTATAAATACAAAGTTACTGTTTGCCAGGAAATGATAGATTGTACACCGGCATAAAATTACAAAGGAAATATATTTACCAAATTTTCATCTTAAAAAACAGTTACAGGAAAAAAAAGAAAAGGGCCTCTTACAGTTAAAACAGTCTAAATGTGCATTTAAACGTTGGAGCTCATTTCTGGAGTAGTTGGGGATATTGCTTTACTCACGTGCTGGACCCATGTTCTGGGTGAAAGACACCAGCCACAGTTCAATCTTCCCTCAAAGACCATCTCAAATAAACTGGCTAACTCAGGAGTATTGGCACTTCCTTCTTCGAGCTATTCGTCTGCACAAAGCACTTCTTAAAGACAGGGTCTCTCCTTCGAGCGGCATTCTATGGCTACTTCCTTTGTGCCCTGCCCCGGAGCTCCTACCAAAAGACCCCAAACCAAGCTGCTGTCCTCAGAAATCTGATCCTGCTCAGCTCTCTTGAATCTTCTTTTGTATCCCACTGGACTAAAAGTTACAACACTTACCAAATAAACCTGACTGGCTGATGCATCATTTCTAAGGTTAACCAATCGGGAAAGTTGGGTTGTAATGATTAGCGAAAATTCGATTTGAGCGAATGCTGTGTAAATATTCCCCATACACAATTATTGGTCAGCAAGAAATAAAAGATGGTACACCACATAAAATTATAAAGAATGTATATTTGCTAATTTTAGCTTTATCAAACAGTTAATAGGAAAAAGAAAAGGGGGAAAAAAAAGTAAAAGGGCCCATTACAGTTAAACCAGTGGAGCTTGTCTCTTCCAAAAGCTGGGTGTAACTGTTACTCACGGTGCCGAACCCACAGTCTTCATGAAAGCACCTGCCACTGTCTGAACTTCCCTCGAAGTCCATTTTGAACAAACTGGCCCTCCTCCAAGGAGCCAGTCATTTGCACAAAGCACCTCTTGCAACGGGGACGCTCCTTCCCATAGCATTCTGCAGCATCTTCCCTTCTGATCTGCTCCACAGCTCCTGCCAAAAGACCCTAAACCAGACCACTGTTCTTCAGAAAACTCCTTCCCACATCTCTTTAGAACCTTCTCTCATATACCACAATCCTGACTGACTGAGTCACATTCCTAAGCTGGACAACGTTATCTTAGCTGAAGCCAAAACATACTTTCCAGCATGGCATACTGCTTTCACAGAAAACTGCTAATATAAACTACCCCACAGCAGCAGTAGCGACCATAACCTGGGAATTGCACAGCTAGAATAAAAATACCTCACAGCACAGCAGCAGAAATACTAACTAGGGGATTACAAGTGTGTATATATATGTAAGGCAGAGGTTGATATGTTCTTGATTCGTCAGGGTGTCAAAGGTTACGGAGAGAAGGCAGGAGAATCGGTTTCAGAAGGATAAAACAGCCATGATGGAATGGTGTAGCAGACTCAAGGGGCTGAATGGCCTAATTCTGCTCCTATATCTTATGGTTTTATACAGAATAGGTGTTATTTAAACATATTATAATACAAAATCTTTCTTACCAAATGCAGAAAGCATATACAACAGTTCTGGGTGACAGGAGAGCACATATCATAGTACAATAGTCTGTTTCATTTTGTACATTATTATTGCACATTGGTAAATTATTATTGTGTATATTATTCTGTACTTCATTATTAGTTAAGTCTGCACACTGCTAAGCGTGTTTTTTAAATGTTGCTGCTATAACAAAAGAATTTCCCACTCAGGATAAATAAAATACTTGTCAGTATTATTATTACATGCATTGATTGACTTTTGAATTTGACATGACTGTTGAGGTGAGTGTTGCAGTATAGTTACAATTGAGTGTACCCTGTCTTTACTGTTCTTCCATGGAGCTGTGGAGTAAGTATTTGGAATTTGTAAACAGAAGCAGCATTTGTAATTTTGAGTTGACTAATGATGATGGAAGTGTAGCCTCATGCAGTGGACAGTTTTGCTGTTGCAGTATTCAGTTCCTCTATAGAATAATGTTGATGAATGTCTGTAGACAAAGTTGGATGGAGAATACCTGAGTATTTGCACTTGAAGCAGCATTCTGTCTTCAAATAACTCAGTTTCTATATCTACCTTTGTGCCTTTTCCATTATCATGGAAAGTAGTATTTTGCTGCACCTTTAAACTTTACAGAACTTTCAAATAAATGAATGATTAAAAAAAATTTGGATCTCTGTCTCTTTTGCATAAGAGTTTGATTTGGTTTCAAAGAACTTGGTAATTTTTGTGTAAGTTCTAGTACAGAAAAAATACCCAGCTCTTTAGACATTTAGATATTTCATGCTTTTGCCTTTGTTGAGCAAATATCAAGAAATTCGCAAGGAAGCTGAAAGGATGCCAATTAAGTAGCTGTTTGATCACATAGCAATACTGTCAGTATAAAAAGAGTGAAGATAAATTCTGGGTTGTTTTGCATCACTCTGGACATTTGTTTATTTATTTTTAATTTATTTATTGAGATACAGCATGGAATAGGCCCTTCCTGCTCTTTAAGCCACAGCACCCAGCAATCCCCCAATTTAACCCCAGCCTAATACTGGGACAATTTACAATGACCTATTAACCTACCAATCGATGCCTCAGAAGGCAGTGGAGGTCAATTTTCTGGATGCTTTCAAGAAAGAGTTAGATAGAGCTCTCAAAGATAGTGGAGTGAAGGGATATGGGGATAAGGCAGGAACGGGGT
Organism: Mobula hypostoma; assembly: GCF_963921235.1. Lineage (NCBI taxonomy): Eukaryota > Metazoa > Chordata > Chondrichthyes > Myliobatiformes > Myliobatidae > Mobula > Mobula hypostoma. Next base: position 7,677,323 of record NC_086128.1, read on the forward strand.
ACTGATTGTGGGTGATTAGCCATGATCACAGTGAATGGTGGTGCTGGCTCGAGGGGCTGAATGGCCTACTCCTGCAGCTATTGTCTATTGTCTTTGGACTTTGGGAGGAAACTGGAGTACCCGGAGGAAACCCACGTCACGGGGAGAATGTACAAACTCCTTACAACAACGGAAATTGGACCTGGGTCGCTGGTGCTGTAAAGCGTTGTGCTAAGCACTACGCTACTGTGCTGCCCTAGTTCTACTTAGCTTAGTATTGTGAATCAGTCTTGTATGGCTAATGTGTTTCCTGAAAGGACAGCAATGAATTGTTGTGTTGAATATTCAGGGGCCTCACACTACATATTAATATACGGGTAGTCCCTTGGCTCAATATATTTTTGAGGCACTGTTACCCTAATAGAGTAATCTTGTGGAATAATTACTATTTTGTTTCTCTTTGGACTAGGTCAGTACTCAAAATAGTGATTGAAAAATGGAGGGCTATGTAGGTGTGAAAGTTTGGAGTAAGTTAAAAGATCGGCACAACATTGTTGGCCAAAGGGCCTGTACTATGCTGTAGCGTTCTATGTTTAAGTAATCCAGTTGCACAGCAGTACAGTGAAACCCATGGGACCACAAACCAAGAGGAGTCTGTCTTCAGCCTCCTCAAAGTCAGTTCTGTTGTCTGTACTGGTCCTGGACTGTGCTTCATTACTGACTAACAGGGTTTTCTACTTTCTCAGCTGCATCTGGTAAAAGCTAACCAGGCAGAAAACTGAAATTTTCCCAAGGACCTTCTTTAAGGGGAGGAACAAAAGAACAAGACAATGACCTATAAGAAGATACCAGGAGCATAAAATAGCCTACAGATTCTCATGAACGTCACATTTGTTTCCCACTCATCTGCAAGTCCATACCTAAATTGCAGACCCTGGATCATCAGGCTCCTAACACAATGCTCTTTAGGGTATCAATTTTCTGACCGCTATCTTGGCTTCCAGGATCTGTGACTCAATTGTGGTCATTCCCAGGGCCTATTGTCTGCTCACTCAATCCTTATCTCACCCATTTCCGCAATAGATCCTGCAAACTCCCAATCAGCCATGCCTCTGGATTGGAACACATAATTACAGTGCACCAAGAGAGGTGTATTGGGTCAGAAACAAAGGTTGTTATATAGAATCAATACATTATGTATTGTTTTAAATCAGTATAGAATGCCTTCTTGACAGCATTTCCTCTTGCTCTGCTTCCAGTTAGGGCTCCATTTCATTCTACTAGCTTCTCTGTCCCTGCTGTGATAATGAGACTTTCTACCTTTTAAGTTGTTTGATTTTTTTCCCTAAATTGTGCCTTCACCCAGTCCTAGTGGGACAGGTCTCTGATACCCTTATCCTTTTCTTGTATTTCTGCTCGCAGTCCCCCTGCCCATCACACGAAAATGAAGATCAGTTGTTTTCCACACCACTAGCATTTAAGTTCAGTGCTCTCCTGACACTGTTTCTGCCAGTTACAAAAGGACTTTGCTATTAGGTGTTTATTCTGTTACGTACCCTGTAACTGGGTTGCCAAGCCAGCAGAAATGGATCACTCAGTTGGAGTCTGGATTACTAGAACTAAGAAAGTTTTATTAAAGAAACAAGCAACACAGTACTCTAATCAAAAGGATAATAAATGCAACAGTTCAGCAATGATAAACATACATGTGCACAGGATTAAGATAACAGGATCAATCAAGCTCTATCGTTGTCTAGGGGTAAATGACCAATTTCAAAGTGACGCAAAGTTCAGTTCAGTTAGCAGACAGTGGGGGAAGGAGCGAGAGAGCAAAACGAATGAATATTCAAACGGTTTCCACACACAGACCTTCGCAGTCAGCTTTCGTGCGAGCCCTTTGTGATGCCATCTGAGGTCACCGACCGTGACCCCTCCGTTTCCAGATACGAGTCGTTTCCCTGCGGTGAACCTGGCACCTAGGCAAGAGTGGACACACACCAGGTTCCCGCCGATCGTGCCTTTCCACCCTGAGCGTCTATGGCTTGATCCCGCGATCAGCCGTCCAAAAGCTTTCCACCGACTTGTGAGAGGCGCACCACTTCCAGGGTCTCGTTACCTCGGGTGTCATGTGTGTCCTGCCTTAGCGAACCTGTCCCTTTTTATCCCCCTGCTGGGGTATCACCTGTCCATCACTTTAAACAGTTCAGGGTTCAAAGGGGGAGCCACTCTTGACAGCTCTCCTTCCCCTTCATTACACATCTCCAAATGCTGCTCCATTGTTTTCCTTATCTCTCTCTTTCCTGAAGACAGGTGGCAGACCAACTGCTGATCACACAGGACAGCTAACATCTTAATCTATGTGTATTCTTGTCACAATTCTAAAAGGTACTGTTCTCTTCACTATTTTCTGATTTAGTCTATCATCTTCAATAGCCATTCACCTTCTTAAGAAATCTTCCCAGGCACCAGTGGAAGATGCACAATATCACATTCCTTCCCACCACCATACAGAGACCCAAACTGTCCTTCCATTTGAAGCACGAATCCGCCTCCATTATTATCAGTTCATCCTAACACATTCGGCACTCACAGTGTGTTGTTTGGTATTTTGGAGAAACAAAATGCAGATTGGGTGAGCTTTGCAGAATGCCATAGTTCATTCTACAAAGGTGATTGTAAACTTATTTCCTTGTCACATCAATTTTTCTTCCCACTGTCTCTAACCTCACTATTTTCATTGCAGCAATGAAACATCTTCCATTTAACAGCACATTGTAGTCTTCAGAGCTTTATTCTGAAGTTAACAATTTCAAGTGCTCATTTTTGTTTCCCTTTTTACTGATGTGGTTTTTGCTTTGTTTCAATTTGTTACTTTTTTCATGGGTAACTAGTACCTTGACCACTTTGATCTTTTTTACCCTCTTTCTATAATTCCCTTTTCACTCAGCACCCCAGCCTCTTCTCTGCCACCTTTTTTTCCATTTGCAGTTCTGACAAGAGGACTTAATTCCAAATGTTTCTCTCCCCACAGATGCTGCTTGACCAAATAGATTGCTTTCGTTTCTAATTTTGGGATCCACCAACTGCCGTTGTTTTGTTCCAATTTGTTTCTTGTATTTGTAATTTCAGATGTTATTCTTGCCCCCACCTTCAACATTCTTCCTGACTTCGTAAATCACCACATTTCAGAAATACAGTTATCTGTCATTTTTATCTCTCCCATCCACAACTCAGTCACAGATATTTTAAGTTAATTCTGTAATTTAGCTTTTACCTTGCCCATGTACAAGTGAGAAAATTGTGTGCTGCTGCCATTACAAGTGTGACTTGCTATTATTACCAGAGTTTGCATGCAGAGAAGTTATGGAGTAGCCAAATTTTCTTCCTTGAAACTGGCAATTTCATTGGCACGTTTGACAAGAGCAAATGAAGTAGTCATAGTCATACTTTATTGATCCCGGGGAAATTAGTTTTCGTTACAGTTGCACCATAAATAATTAAATAGTAATAAAACCATAAATAGTTAAATAGTAATATGTAAATTATGCCAGGAAATAAGTCCAGGACCAGCCTATTGGCTCAGGGTGTCTGACCGTCCAAGGGAGTAGTTGTAAAGTTTGATGGCCACAGGCAGGAATGACGTCCTATTATGCTCTGTGTTGCATCTCAGTGGAATGAGTCTCTGGCTGAAGGTACTCCTGTACCCATCCAGTACATTATGTAGTGGATGGGAGACGTTGTCCAAGATGGCATGCAACTTGGACAGCATCCTCTTTTCAGACACCACCATCAGAGAGTCCAGTTCCATCCCCACAACATCACTGGCCTTACGAATGAGTTTGTTGATTCTGTTTGGTGTCTGCTACCCTCAGCCTGCTGCCCCAGCACACGACAGCAAACATGATAGCACTGGCCACCACAGATTCGTAGAACATCCTCAGCATCGTCCGGCAAATGTTAAAGAACCTCAGTCTTCTCAGGAAGTAGAGACGGCTCTGACCCTTCTTGTAGACAGCCTCAGTGTTCTTTGACCAGTCCAGTTTATTGTCAATTCGTACTAATCATACTGATTCAAAAGGACTCTTGCTTTTTCAAGACTATTTCAAAAATATGTCTCTCTAAACCACAATCATGTATATTGCACATTTTTTTCACAATCCACTTTGAAAGCCTGGTGCATCAACTTATTGTGGGTCAGAACTTTTGAGAGGTAATTGTAAAATAGAATTTGAGGTATCATTACTTTTCCATTAAATCTTCCTGTGAATGAAATGGTAATTGCTGATACAGAAATTAAGACCATGATGATAGTGCCTTACTATAAGAACAAACTAATAACAAATGTCAAGGCAACAAGGAGATTGCCTTTTGATTAGGAAGTTAATAACTCATCTCCTTCTACCTTAGGCCACGAACTTATCAATCACCCCTGATAAGTTATTAACTTCAAACTTTCTGCATAATCACTCAAAGATTTGACCTGCACGTGCATGTAACGAGAGCTGTATAACTCATCTCCTTCTACCGCAGGCCACGAACTTATCAATCACCCCTGCTGTGAACACTTTCTGGAGGTCCAAGATCCGTATGCTCCACGACCGCTCAACTAAGTGTGTAAATGTAGGAGGGGACTATGTTGAAAAATAAATGTGCTAGGTTTTGTAAAATTGACTTCTTCTACCTTAGGCCACAAACTTATCAATCACCCCTTGTATTTCAACATCAAATGTTAAACTTATGGTAAAGTGGCTGTGGGCTTAGACAACACCATTTCTTAAGAGGAATTGGGTGTTGACAGCAATTTCAATCTTCCCCATGAGACTGTTGTGAGAATGGGCAGACTCAAGTCTGTAGTATTGTGATGTAAATTGTGCCACTTGCCACAGCCACCTGACTTGTGTTAAACCCAATAGCAAGGTCTCACAATACTGATTCAGTCAAAAAAAAACACCAGAAGATAATGGTAGAGCTCTGAAGGTCAGACAACATCTATAGGAAAAGAAATGGATTAGAGATGGGGTAAGCCTTTTGAGCTAAAAGAGATGGGCTGTTTCATTCTCCTGAACATCTCTTGTATTTGGTCTGACAGGCTATACTGTATGACAAGCATCTTAGTGTTCATCCTCACCAGCCTTATGATACTTTCATTTTGTGTTCATCTTCTGTCTGTATTAACATATAGACTACCTCTGGCAAGTCCTGTGTACCTGCAGTCCACTACTGCTTCCTGTCTTTCCTGGCATGCAATATATTCTTCAAACCTACCTTGTTGCGAGATTGCCACCTCCTCTGTTTCCCTCCTCTTCTTTTAGTTACTTTTACTGGGAGCGGGATGGGAACAATGGGAATGTTTTGTTTTCTCGAGACTCCTCGGAGATGAAAATGAAAATTGTAATATAGACAGTGCAAACTGTACATGTAATGTCCTTAGAACTCTGGACTGTGCACAGATGAAGATTTTTATCAATAAGCGATGAGTAGGATGATGAGGGATTCAAAGATGCATACGTAGCACGGAGGTTTGAGATTTCCTGTCTGATTCCTTACATATGGGATTTGGATGCCTTCCTGACTGAAAGAGCATGAGAAATACCATTTTATTAGTGGTCCAACCAGTGTTATGTAATGGTGCATAGCAAACTCACAACTTTTGTACTCAGCACCTATGTTTTTAATACGCACAGTCCTTCTGATATATGACAATAAACAACGTGATCTGCAGTTTTTAGGATTATTTTACACTACTTTTGTGTCATCTATTCTTGCAAAGTCCTGAGAATTATGCACCTTGTCTCCATGGTCTTTTTTGTTCCTGCCAAATATATCCCTTCATGCTTTGTAAGTGTCATTTGATATTAATCCATTTTTTAAATCTACCTATATTCTATTATCACCCAAAACTGCTCACAATGCAACAAGTGCAGTCTGAGCAATGCCTTGGAAAACCTTAGCATCACATCCTTGCGCTTATATTCTAATCCCTGTGAAATAAGACCATAAGATATAGAAGAAGAGCTGCGGCAATTAGGTCATTTGGCCCATCCTGTTCTACCATTCAATCATGGCTAATCCTCTCCCCCCCCCCCTTCCTCAACCCCATTCCCGGCCTTCTCCCTGTAACCTTTGATAACATGTCCAATCAAGAACCTATCAGTCTCTGCCTTAAATACACCCAATGAACTGGCCTCCACAGCTGCACATGGTAATAAATTCCACAAATTCACCACCCTCTGGCTAAAGAAATTTCTCCGCATCTCTGTTTTAAATGGATGTCCCTCTATCCTGAGGCTGTGTCCTCTTGTCCTAGACTCCCCCAACATGGGAAACATCCTTTCCACATCTACTCTGTCTTGGCCTTTCAACATTTGAAAGATTTCAATGAGATTCCCCCTCATCCTTCTAAAATCCAGAGAGTACAGACCCAGAGCCATCAAATGTTCCTTGTATGATAACCCTTTCATTCACTTGGGAAGCTCCTGTAGATCCTCTCCAATGCCAGCATATCTTTTCAAAGATGAGAAGCCCAAATCTGTTCACAGTACTCAAGGTGAGGTCTCACCAGTATCTTAGCATCACACCCTTGCTCTTGTATCCTGGACCTCTGGAAATGAATGCTAACATGGCATTTGCCTTCCTCACCACCAACTCAACCTGCAAGTTAACCTTTCAGGGTGTTTTGCACAAAGATGCCCAAGTCCCTTTGCATCTCAGATTTTTGGATTTTCTCCCCGTTTAGAAAATAGTCTGAACAATTATTTCTACTACCAAAGTGCATGTATTTCATTTGCCATTTTCTTGCCCATTCCCCTAATCTGTCCAAGTCCTTTTGCAGCCGACTGTTTCCCCAACAGTACCTGCTCCTCCACCAATCTTCGTATCATTGCAAACTTGACAACAAAGCCATCTTTTTCATCATCTAAATCATTTATATACAGCATAAAAAGAAGTGGTCCCAACACTGACCCCTGCGGAACACCATTGTCACTGGCAGCCATGCAGACAAGGATCCTTTTATTCCCACTCGTTGCCTTCTTCCAATCAGCCAATGTTCTAACCTTGTTCGTAACTTTCCTGTAATACCATGAGTTCTTAACTTGGTAAGCAGCCTCGTGTGGTACCTTGTCAAAGGTCTTCTGAAAGTACAAATTTACAACATCCACTGCATCCCCTTTATCTATCCTACTTGTAATCTCCTCAAAGAATTCCAGCAGGTTTGTCAGGCAAAATTTTCCATTAAGGAAACCATGCTGACTTTCGTTCTACTTTGTCCTGTGTCACCAGGTACTCCATCACCTCATCCTTAACAATTGACTCTTACATTTTTTCCAACCACTGAGGTCAGGCTAACTGGTCTATAATTTCCTTTCTGCTGCCTTCCTCCTTTCTTAAAGAGTAGAGTGACATTTGCAATTTTTCAGTCCTCTGGTACCATGCCAGAGTCCAATGATTTTTTGAAAGATCATTGCTAATGCCTCCACAACCTCTAACACTACCGCTTTCAGAAGCCTAGGGTGCAGTTCATCTGGTCCAGGTGACTTATTTTTTTCCCTTCTAATGATTCAGTTGCTCTCTGTAAGTTTTGAAAAGCTTTCCAATCCTCTATCTTCCTGCTAATTTTGCTTGCTTGTATGTCTTCTCTTTTGTTTTTACGTTAACTTTGACTTCCCTTATCAGCCATGGTTGTACTACTTTGCCATTTGAGCATTTATTCGCTTTTGGGATACATCTGTCCTGCACCTTCCTCATTTTCCCCAGAAACTCATGCCATTGTTGCTTTGCTGTCATCCCCTTCTTATTTACTTTGGTCAACTCCTCTCTCATACCGCTGTAATTTGCTTTACTTCACTGAAAATGCTAACGTTGCATTTGCCTTCTTTACAACTCACTCAACCTGCAAGTTAACCTTCAGGAAATCCTGTACGAGGACTCCCAAGTCCCTTTGGACCTCTGATTTCTAAATTTTCTCCCCGTTTAGAAAATAGTCTAAGCCCTTATTCCTTCTACCAAAGTACATGACCATACACTACATTATATTCCATCTGCCACTTTTTTTGCCCATTCTCTTAATCTATTTAAGTCCTTCCTGCAGGCACCCTGTGCCTCCTGCATTACACTACCCACTGGACACACAATCTTACATATCATCTGCAAATTTGGTCACATCAGCTATTAATTCCATCATCCAATATCATTACCATATTCAGCTATGGGTTCTCAGGGTAATGTTAACTATAAACTGCTAATTCCTCTGAAGTGTAATAATGAAATGGCTTCTTTGCAATGTTAACTATGAGGTAATGTTCTCTGTAGCTGAAATGTTTGGGTTATAGTTATAGATAACAGAGGAACCAACCAATGGAAGCTATGTTATTCTATCTGTATGTGTGGGAACCTGGGTGAGTGCGCGGGTTTTTTCAGAAGGAGAACAGAAGAGGAAAGAACGTGCTGGAAGCGCTCTGGTCAACCACCATGGGTGGTCGCAGGCGGCGGGTGGAGGAGGTCGGAGGAGATCGATTGGTGGAAAGAAGACCCCAATAATTGAGCTCCAACGGTTGTGCACGAAGTGGTTGAACTCTGATAAGTTTGGCGTCTTACTTTCCTTTGATATTGTATCTCTATTAATTACATAGTTCCAGTTAAGATCTATAAAGTGTAATCTGTAAATCGTACATTGTGTGCTGTCTGATATTTGATGTGTGAGTTTGTACCAGGGTGCATTACACAGCAAGTAAGCAAATGTGAGACACCGGTTTGGCGGGCGGATGGGGTTCCCCCGATAAACACGAGCTGATAGCCCTGAGCGTTACACATATAACATGAAAAAAGGCGGTCCCAACACAGACCCCTGCAGAACCAGCAGCCGACCAGAAAAGGCCCCCTTTTTGCCTCCTGCCAGTCAGCCAGTCCTCTATCTATACTAGTATCTTTCCTGTAATACCATGGGCTCTTGTTAAGCAGCCTCATGTGCGGCACCTGGTCAAAGGCTTTTGAAAATAAAAGTAAACAATATCCACTGACTCTCTTTTGTCTATCCTGCTTTTGTCACATCTCTTTGAGAGAATACGGAGAGGAGCTTTGTCAGATGTGACGAGAATACACATAAAATTAAGATGTTTGCTGGCCTGGGTTAGCATCAGTGACATCAGCAAGTGGTCTGCCACCTGCCCTCAGGGGAAGGAGAAATAAGGAACAATGGAGCAGCGTCTGGAGATGTGTAATGAAGAAGAAGAAGGGACGGGGGGAGAGAGAGCTGTCTGGAGCGGTCCCCCCCTTTGAACCTTGAACTGTTTGAAGTGATGGACAGGCGATACCCCAGCAGGGGGATAAAAAGGGACCGGTTCGCTAAGGCAACACACACACGCCACCCGAGGTAACGAGACCCTGGAGGAGGTGCGCCTCTCACGAGTGGGTGAGAAGTATCAGACAACGACCAGGGTGGAAAGGTACGATCAGCGGGAACCCGGTGTGTGTCCGCCCTTGCCTGGGTGCCGGGTTCACTGCAGAGGATCGACCGCATCTGGAGGAGGGGTCACAGTCGGTGACCCCTCCTCCAGATGCGGTCGATCCTCTGCAGTGAACCCGGCACCAAGAGGCAGACACGCGCCGGGGTTCCGGCTGGATCGTACCTTTCCACCCTGGTCGTTGTCTGATACTTCACCCACTCGTGAGAGGCGCACCTCCTCCAGGGTCTCGTTACCTCGGGTGGCGTGTGCGCGAACCAGTCTTATCCCCCTGTGGGTATCGCCTGTCCATCACTTCAAACAGTTCAAGGTTCGAAGGAGGGGGACCGCTCCAGACAGCTCTCTCTCCCCGTCCCCTCATTACACATCTCCAGACGCTGCTCCATTGTTCCTTATTTCTCCTTCCCCCTGAGGGCAGGTGGCAGACCACTTGCTGATGTTCATGATGCTAACCCAGGCCAGCAAACATCTTAATTTTATGTGTATTCTCGTCACATCTGACAAAGCTCCATTATTCTCTCAAAGAGATGTGACAAAAGCAGGATAAACAAAGGAGTTCAGTGGATATTGTTTACTTTTATTTTCAAAAGCCTTTGACCAGGTGCCCAACAGCATGAGGCTGCTAACAAGCCCATGGTATTACAGGAAAGATATATATAAGATAGAGGACTGGCTGACTGGCAGGAGGCAAAAAGGGGGACTTTTCTGGTCGGCTGCTGAGGGTCTCAGGGGTCTGTGTTGGGACCGCCTTTTCATGTTATATGTGTGCTTAACGCTCCAGCTATGGGCTCGTGTTTATCAGAAGTCCATGCCGCCGCCAAACCGTGTCTCACATTTGCTTACTTGCTGTGTAATGCACCCTGGTACAAACTCACACATCAAATATCAGACAGCACACAATGTACGATTTACAGATTACACTTTTATAGATCTTACTGGAACTATGTAATTAATAGAGATACAATATCAAAGGAAAGTAAGACGCCAAACTTATCAGAGTTCAACCACTTCGTGCACAACCGTTGGAGCTCAATTATTGGGGTCTTCTTTCCACCAATCGATCTCCTCCGACCAGACCACCCGCCGCCTGCGACCACCCCATGGTGGTTGACCAGAGCGCTTCCAGCACGTGCTTCCTCTTCTGTTCTCCTTCTGAAAAAACCCGCAACAGCCTGGCCCAGGGTCCCACACATACAGATAGAATAACATAACTTGGTGACTTGGCTCCTCTGTTATCTATAACTATAACCCAAACATTTCAGCTACAGAGAACATTACCTCATAGTTAACATTGCAAAGAAGCCATTTCATTATTACACTTCAGAGGAATTAGCAGTTTATAGTTAACATTACTGAGAACCCTACATATGGTAATGATTTGGATGATGGAATTAATAGCTTTGTGACCAAATTTGCAGATGATATGAAGATTAGTGTCAATCCAGGTAGTGTAGAGGAGGCAGGGTGCCTGCAGAAGGACTTAAACAGGCAAAAAAAGTGGCAGATGAATATAATGTAGTGTATGGTCATGTACTTCATTGCCAAGGAATAAGGGCTTAAGATATTTTCTAAACGGGGAGAAGTTTAGAAAATCAGAGGTCCAAAGGGACTTGGGAGTCCTGGTACAGTCCCTGAAGGTTCACTTTAGGTTGAGTGAGTTGTAAAGAAGGCAAATGCAGCAACACAGTTTTCAGTGAAGTAAAGCAAATTTAAGCGGTATGAGAGAGGAGTTGACCAAAGTAAATAAGAAGGGGATGACAGCAAAGCAACAATGGCATGAGTTTCTGGGAGGTGAAGGTGCAGGACAGATGTATCCCAAAAGCGAATAAATGCTCCAAATGGCAATTATGGCTGATAAGGGAAGTCAAAGTTAACGTAAAAACAAAAGAACATACAAGCAAGCAAAATTAGCAGGAAGATAGAGGATTGGAAAGCTTTTCAAAACTTACAGAGAGCAACTGAATCATTCAACAGAAAGAATAAGTCACCTGGACCAGATGAACTGCACCCTAAGCAAATGAAGAACGTGCATGTTCCAAGGTTGTGAAGACATGCAATGATCTTTCAAAAAATCATTGGACTCTGGCATGGTACCAGAGGACTGAAAAATTGCAAATGTCACTCTACTCTTTAAGAAAGGAGGAAGGCAGCAGAAAGGAAATTATAGACCAGTTAGCCTGAGCCTAGATCAGTAAAAATGTAAGAGTCAATTGTTAAGGATGAGGTGATGGAGTACCTGGTGACACAGACAAATTGGAGTCAGCATGGTTTAATTTTTGCTGACAAACCTGTGACTGAGGAGATTACAAGTAGGATAGATAAAGGGGATGCAGTGGATGTTGTAAATTTGTTCAGAAGACCTTTGACAAGGTACCACACGAGGCTGCTTACCAAGTTAAGAACTCATGGTATTACAGGAAAGTTACGAACAAGGTTAGAACATTGGCTAATTCGAAGAGGCAACGAGTGGGAATAAAAGGATCCTTGGTCTGCATGGCTGCCAGTGAAAAGAAATGACAGTAGTGTTGGGACCACTTCTTTTTATGCTGTATATAAATGATTTAGATATGATGAAAAAGATGGCTTTGTTGTCAAGTTTGCAATGATATGAAGATTGGTGGAGGAGCAGGTACTGTTGGGGAAACAGTCGGCTGCAAAAGGACTTGGACAGATTGGGAATGGGCAAAGAAAATGGCAAATGAAATACATGCACTTTGGTAGTAGAAATAATTGTTCAGACTATTTTCTAAACGGGGAGAAAATCCAAAAAATCTGAGATGCAAAGGACTTGGGCATCTTTGTGCAAAACACCCTGAAGGTTAACTTGCAGGTTGAGTTGGTGGTGAGGAAGGCAAATGCCATGTTAGCATTCATTTCCAGAGGTCCAGGATACAAGAGCAAGGGTGTGATGCTAAGATACTGGTGAGACCTCACCTTGAGTACTGTGAACAGATTTGGGCTCTCTCATCTTTGAAAAGATATGCTGGCATTGGAGAGGATATTACAGGAGCTTCCCAAGTGAATGAAAGGGTTATCATACAAGGAACATTTGATGGCTCTGGGTCTGCTGCTCTTCTGGATTTTAGAAGGATGAGGGGGATTTCATTGAAATCTTTCAAATGTTGAAAGGCCAAGACAGAGTAGATGTGGAAAGGATGTTTCCCATGTTGGGGGAGTCTAGGACAAAGAGGACACAGCCTCAGGATAGAGGGACATCCATTTAAAACAGAGAAATGCGAGAGAAATTTCTTTAGCCAGAGGGTGGTGAATTTGTGGAATTTATTACCATGTGCAGCTGTGGAGGCCAGTTCATTGGGTGATTATTTAAGGCAGAGACTGATAGGTTCTTGATTGGACATGTTATCAAAGGTTACAGGGCACGAAGGCCGGGAATGGGGTTGAGGAAGGGGGGGGGGTTCACCGAGAGGATTAGCCATGATTGAATGGTAGAACAGGATGGGCCAAATGACCTAATTGCCGAGCTCTTCTTCTATATCTTATGGTCTTATTTCACAGGAGTCATTGGAAATGTAAATCGCAAGGATGTGATGCTAAGGTTTTCCAAGGCATTGCTAAGAACTGCACTTGTTGCATTGTGAGCAGTTTTGGGTGATAATAGAATATAGGTAGATTTAAAAAATGGATTAATATCAAATGACACTTACAAAGCATGAAGGGATATATTTGGCAGGAACAAAAAAGAGCCATGACTGAGGACAAGGTGCATAATTCTCAGGACTTTGCAAGAATAGATGACACAAAAGTAGTGTAAAATAATCCTAAAAACTGCAGATCACGTTGTTTATTGTCATATATCAGAAGGACTGTGCGTATTAAAAACATAGGTGCTGAGTACAAAAGTTGTAGTTTGCTATGCACCATTACATAACACTGGTTGGACCACTAATAAAATGGTATTTCTCATGCTCTTTCAGTCAGGAAGGCATCCAAATCCCATATGTAAGGAATCAGACAGGAAATCTCAAACCTCCTGTCCAACACAGTATGCATCTTTGAATCCCTCATCATCCTACTCATCGCTTATTGATAAAAATCTTCATCTGTACAGTCCAGAGTTCTAAGGACATTACATGTACAGTTTGCACAGCTATATTACAATTTTCATTTCTTCAGTCTCCGAGGAGTCTCGAGAAAACAAAACATTCCATTGTTCCCATCTCCCAGTAAAAGTAACTAAAAGAAGAGAGGGAAACAGAGGAGGTGGCAATGGTCGCAACAAGGTAGCGTTTGAAGAATATATTGCATGAGGAAAGACAGGAAGCAGTAGTGACTGCAGGTACACAGGACTTGCCAGAGGTAGTCTATATGTTAATACAGACAGAAGATGAACACAAAATGAAAGAAAAGTATCATAAGGCTGGTGAGGATGAACACTAAGATGCTTGTCATACAGTATAGCCTGTCAGACCAAATACAGAGATGTTCAGGAGAATGAAACAGCCCAGGAGGCTCTTTAGCTCAAAAGGCTTACCCCATCTCTGTAATCCATTTCTTTTCCTATAGATGTTGTCTGACCTTCAGAGCTCTACCATTATCTTCTGGTGTTTTTTTGGATTTCCAGACTGAATCAGTATTGTGAGACCTTGCTATTGGGTTTACACAAGTCAGGTGGCTGTGGCAAGTGGCACAATTTACATCACAATACTACAGACTTGATCTGCCCATTCTCACAACAGTCTCATGGGGAAGATCCTACTGAAATTGCTGTCAACACCCAATTCCTCTTAAGAAATGGTGTTGTCTAAGCCCACAGCCACTTTACCCTATATAGCTGCAACATTTGATAGCTCTGAAATACAAGGGGTGATTGATAAGTTTGTGGCCTAAGGTAGAAGAAGTCAATTTTACAAAACCTGCTAGCAGCATTTATTTTTCAAACATAGTCCCCTCCTACATTTACACACTTAGTTGAGGACGGTCGTGCAGACCCTGCATACATGATCTTGGACCTGCCAGAAAGTGTTCACACTGCACAGTGATCTGATAAGTTCGTGGCCTGCGGTAGAAGGAGATGAGTTATACAGCTCTCGTTACATGCACGTGCAGGTCAAATCTTTGAGTGATTATGCAGAAAGTTTGAAGTTAATAACTTATCAGGGGTGATATTGATAAGTTCGTGGCCTAAGGTAGAAGGAGATGAGTTATTAACTTCCTGATCAAAAGGCAATCTCCTTGTTGCCTTGACATTTGTTATTAGTTTGTTATAGTAAGGCACTTATCATCATGGTCTTAATTTCTGTATCAGGCAATTACCATTTCATTCACAGGAAGATTTAATGGAAAAGTAATGATACCTCAAATTCTATTTTACAATTACCTCTCAAAAGTTCTGACCCACAATAAGTTGATGCACCAGGCATGTCAAAGTGGATTGTGAAAAAAATGTGCAATATTGGATTGTGGTTTGACATATTTTTGAAATAGTCTTGAAAAAGCAGAGTTGTTTTGAATCAGTATGATTAGTCGAATTGACAATAAACTGGACTGGTCAAGCAAACACTGAGGCTGTCTACAAGAAGGGTCAGAGCCATCTCTCCTTCCTGAGAAGACTGAGGTTCTTTAACATTTGCCGGACGATATTTCTAGATCTGTGAGTGGCCAGTGCTATCATGTTTGCTGTCGTGTGCTGGGGCAGCAGGCTGAGGGTAGCACAGAGACACCAAACAGAATCAACAAAGCATCATTCGTAAGGCCAGTGATGTTGTGGGGATGGAACTGGACTCTCTGATGGTGGTGCTGAAAAGAGGATGCTGTCCAAGTTGCATGCCATCTTGGACAACGTCTCCCCCATCCACTACATAATGTACTGGATGGGTACAGGAGTACCTTCAGCCAGAGACTCATTCCACTGAGATGCAACACAGAGCATAATAGGACGTCATTCCTGCCTGTGTGCACAGAACTTTACAGCTACACCCTAAGGTCAGACACTCCTGAGCCAATAGGCTGGTCCTGGAACTATTTCCTGGCATAATTTACATATTACTATTTAACTATTTATGGTTTTATTACTTAATTAGTGCAACTGTAACGAAAACTAATTTCCCCGGGATCAATAAAGTATGAGTATGACTACTTCATTTGCTCTTTGTCAAACGTGCCCCAATGCAAATTTGCCAGTTTCAAGGAAGAAAATTTGGCTACTCCATAACCTCTGCATGCAAACTCTGGTAATAATAGCAAGTGGCACACTTGCAGGTGATAATGGCAGCAGCACACAATTTTCTCACTTGTACATGGGCAAGGTAAAAGCTAAATTACAGAATTAACTTAAAATATCTGTGACTGAGTTGTGGATGGGAGAGATAAAAATGACAGATAACTGTATTTCTGAAATGTGGTGATTTACGAAGTCAGGAAGAATGTTGAAGGTGGGGGCAAGAATAACATCTGAAATTACAAATACAAAAACAAATTGGAACAAAACAACGGCAGTTGGTGGATCCCAAAAATAAAGCAAAGCAATGTATTTGGTCAAGCAGCATCTGTGGGGAGAGAAACATTTGGAAAGAGTAAGTCCTCTTGTCAGAACTGCAAATGGAAAAAAAGGTGGCAGAGAAGAGGCTGGGGTGCTGAGTGAAAAGGGAATTATAGAAAGAGGGTAAAAAAATCAAAGTGGTCAAGGTACTAGTTACCCATGAAAAAAGTAACAAATTGAAACAAAGCAAAAACCACATCAGTAAAAAGGGAAACAAAAATGAGCACTTGAAATTGTTAACTTCAGAATAAAGCTCTGAAAGACTTACAATATGCTGTTAAATGGAAGATGTTTCATTGCTGCAATGAAAATAGTGAGGTTAGAGACAGTGGGAAGAAAAATTGCATAGTCCAAGGAAATAAGTTTACAATCACCTTCTGAGAATGAACTATGGCATTCTGCAAAGCTCACCCAATCTGCATTTTGTTTCTCCAAAATACCAAACAACACACTGTGAGTGCCGAATGTGTTAGGATGAACTGATAATAATGGAGGCCTAAATTCAAGATGCTTCAAATGGAAGGACAGTTTGAAAGGTCTCTGTATGGTGGTGGGAAGGAATGTGATATTGTGCATCTTCCACTGGGTGCCTGGGAAGGATTTCTGTAAGAAGGATGAATGGCTATTGCAAGATGATAGACTAAATCAGAAAAAATAGTGAAATTAGAACAGTACCTTTTAGAATTGTGACAAGAATACACATAGATTAAGATGTTAGCTGTCCTGTGTGATCAGCAGTTGGTCTGCCACCTGTCTTCAGGAAAGAGAGAGATAAGGAAAACAATGGAGCAGCATTTGGAGATGTGTAATGAAGGGACGGGAGAGGAGAGCTGTCAAGAGTGGCTCCCCCTTTGAACCCTGAACTGTTTAAAGTGATGGACAGGTGATACCCCAGCAGGGGGGGCATAAAAAGGGACAGGTTCGCTAAGGCAGGACACACGTGACACCCCGAGGTAACGAGACCCTGGAAGTGGTGCGCCTCTCACAAGTCGGTGGAAAGCTTTTGGACGGCTAGATCGCGGGATCAAGCCATAGACGCTCAGGGTGGAAAGGCACGATCGGCGGGAACCTGGTGTGTGTCCACTCTTGCCTAGGTGCCAGGTTCACCGCAGGGAAACGACTCGTATCTGGAAACGGAGGGGTCACGGTCGGTGACCTCAGATGACATCACAAAGGGCTCGCACGAAAGCTGACTGCGAAGGTCTGTGTGTGGAAACCGTTTGAATATTCATTCGTTTTTGCTCTCTCTCTCCTTCCCCCGCTCCTTCCCCGGCACTGTCTGCTAACTGAACTGAACTTTGCGTCACTTTGAAATTGGTCATTTACCCCTAGACAACGATAGAGCTTGATTGATCCTGTTATCTTAATCCTGTGCACATGTATGTTTATCATTGCTGAACTGTTGCATTTATTATCCTTTTGATTAGAGTACTGTGTTGCTTGTTTCTTTAATAAAACTTTCTTAGTTCTAGTAATCCAGACTCCAACTGAGTGATCCATTTCTGCTGGCTTGGCAACCCAGTTAGCATCTAACAATTAAGTGCTGACCATTCTACTTAGCATGAGAGCTCTTCGTGATCCTGACCCACAGTTAAAATACTGCCAAAAGCTGATGCTAATCAGGCACTCGAAATATTGAATGCTGCCATCACCAAACAAGAAACAACCCACCCTAATGCATTTCAAATCATAGCTGGGGACTTCAATCAGTTTGTTTGAAGAAATTTCTGCCCAATTATCATCAGCAAATAACCTGCAGCAACCAGGGGTTCCAACACACTCAAACACTGCTACACTACAATTAGGGATGCTTAATGTTCCATGCCTAGACCACAGTTTTGGAAATCTGATCACTTGGCTGCCCTTTTCCTACTTGTATACATGCAGAAGCTAAAGAGCAAGGCTTCGGAGGTAAGGAAAACAAAGAGGCGGTCGTGGGAGGCAGAGGAGTGGCTATGGGATAGCTTTGAGTTGCTGGACTAGGCCATGTTCAAGGACTCAGAGGATCTGAATGAATACACTATGGCTGTAATGTACTTTATAAAAATAGTTGTAGATGAGTGTGTCCCCACAAAGTCATTCTATGTCTTCCCCAACCGGAAGCCCTGGATGAACTATGAGATCTGCAATCTGCTGAGGGCCAGATCAGATGCCTTCAGGTCTGGTGACTAAGTAAGGCACAAGATGTCCAGATATGATCTTCAGAAAACTATCTCATGCGCAAAGTGGCAATTCCAGACCAAACAATTACTGAAGGATGCTCTCATAGCCATGGCAGGGCTTGAGTGCTATCATCTCTTATACATGTGACAGCAAGGTTTTGCTCCCGGAT
Organism: Mobula hypostoma; assembly: GCF_963921235.1. Classification (NCBI taxonomy): domain Eukaryota; kingdom Metazoa; phylum Chordata; class Chondrichthyes; order Myliobatiformes; family Myliobatidae; genus Mobula; species Mobula hypostoma. The sequence continues at coordinate 7,695,594 of NC_086128.1, forward strand.
GAGCTCAATGCCTTCTGTGCTTGCTTTCAAAACATGGAGGAATCATCACAAACTCACACAGACCCTGATGACCCTGTGATTTCACTCTCAGAGGCCAACGTGAGAGCACCCTTTAGGGGGGTGAACACACGGAAAGTATCCAGCCCAGATGGGGTACCTTGTTGAGTACTAAAGACCTTTGCTGACCTGCTGGCAGGAGTGTTAACTGATATCTTTAACCTCTCGCTTTGGCACTCTGAGATACTCACCTGCTTCAAGTAGGCTTCAGTGTTCCCTAAGAAGAGCATGGTACCCTGCCTCAATGACTATCATCCAGTAGCATTTAAGTCAACTCTGATGAAGTGTTTTGAGAGGTTGATAATGAAACACATCAACATCTGCCTGAGAAGTGACTTGGATCTGCTCCATCTTGCCTACTGGCACAACATTCCATTTCATTGGCTCTGCACTCAACCCTAGAACATCTGGATAACAAAGTTGCATACATCAGAATGCTCTTTATTGACTACAGCTCAGCATTCAATACTATCATCCTCTCTAAACTAAGCAGTAAACTTCAAGACCTTGGCCTCAATTCCTCCTTTTGCAATTGGATCCTCAATTTCCTCACTTGCACAACATCTCCTCCATGATTTCCATCAGCACAGGTGCACTACAAGGCATATAGGAGGGAGATTGAAAATCTGGCTGAGTGGTGTCACAACAACAACCTCTCACTCAATGTCAGCAACACCAAGGAGATGATTATTGACTTCATGATGATGAAGCCAGGGGTTCAAGATCCAGTCCTCATTGGGGGAATCAGGGGTGGAGAGGGTCAGCAACTTTAAATTCCTTGGCATTATCATTTCGGAGGACCTGTCCGGGACACACGTCCTGATTGAACGTAATGCTTTGGCATCCAGCATCTGGCAGCCACAACGGGAATTTTGACTCTGTAGAATATCCTCAGCTCATGAAAAGATTTAGCTTTTCATGCAGAAGCTGTCCATGCCAACATTTGTAAGTCTGGGATTAGAAAACTGAGTCAGGTATCGCACATTGTCTATTCCTCAGGCTCCCCATGCACCTTTTCAATTGTGCGCTCCAAGATCCCCATTTTGTCGAACAGTGTTTCCCAACCTTTTTTAGCCCAATACCCATCTAAAGCACCTTCATACTTGCCAACACCCCTCTTAAGCACAATATACTTTCCAGCGCCCCACTAGTGTGAAAACATGTCTACCATATGCTAACATTAGAAAAATGATTCTACTTTAAATTTTTCTTTTTCTTTAAACCTAGCTTACACAGTATCTGTAGCAGCATGCAAAGGAATGGGGAGGCGAAGATGAAGACGATCACAACAGCGAAAAGTATGTTGACAAGGATTCAGATTAGAATCTGAATGTTAGTCGGGATGGAGCTGGTGATCGCCAGCTACCTTTATTCTATTCCATTTAGTGTGATTGACCAAACACATAAGGTCTCATAATCCCCAAAGACGGTTCTTGACCGCACACATGAAGCTGAAGTCGCTTTGAACACTTTAAGAGGAATTGTTGGGGTCGGCAGGTTCACTGATTGGCTCTATTTCACTGTTTGGTTCCAGCCAGTGCTGTATCATTGCACAACCTGTTTTCCTTAGACCTGTCGAGAAAGTTGAGAGGGTGTACTTGACCTACCAACTGTTAAATTGCATGAACTCATTCCATGCCGCAAGTCAAAGGGAACCGTTGGGCATGCTGGTTGCTAATTGATGCATCTCCAATAATGTCTGTTTGGTTGGTAAGGTTGGAGGAGATGGTCAAGTTTCTTACCGATTGTGATGATGAGTGCTCACTGCCTGCAGAACTATGGTTCTTCCTGTGATCCAGTACCACATATTTTATTTTGGAAGTGCCTCCTCCACTAGCGGTTGGTCAGGTCTCGTGCCACAAGTGAGGGTGCTGCTTACTGCCAACCCCCCACCAAGAATCTTAAATGCCCCCCAACGACTTCGAGTTCCCCTAACACCACCACTCCCCCCCCCCCACATAGGACAAATTACCGCTCCCTTTGGGAATCACTGTCTAACACAAGGTCCCAGACCAAACTGATACTTACTGCCATCCTAAACTGCCCTACTAACCCAACCCAATCACAGAACCCAACCCAACCACTGGCCCAAGAGCTCCCCAGTGCTATAGCACTCACCCAGCTTACTCAAACCCATCAGCTGCCCTTTGTTTGCCCCTCTGCCAATCCCCAGTGCCGTGCAGTCCCTCCAAGTTGCAGTTTCAGGGACCCTCTCTAACTCCACAGCAGCAATACCCTGACCCTACCTGGGACCCTTCTCTCAGTGGCCAATGACCCACATCCACAACTGTCTGATTTACTCTGCATGCTCTGCAGAGATGAGGAATGCATCGGAAAAGCACTTTGCCACATACAGCCCTGAAAGTTGCAGCAGCAGCAGGTGGTGGAATGAATCATTTATTGACCTGCTAACTGCATCATTAGCACACCTAAACAGCTCTGATCTCTGGGCCATCTGTTTCTGTCTGATGGGGAAGGAGGAGTTGGAGACAGGAGCGCCGGGAGAAACTGCTGACATCCCATCAGGGTCTACTGGAACACAGAACAAGACAACACAGCACAGGGTTTTTGCCCAACCAGTCTATGCTGACCATGATTCTGATCTGAATTAATCCTATTTGCTGCACATCGTCATCTATTTCCTGCCTGTTTGATCATGTCTGTCTGCTAGTCTCTTAAACAGTGTCATATCTACTTCCAACACCTCCCCTGGTAGTGTGTCCGGAGAATAAAAAACTAGCCCTTTCTCACGTTTAACTTATGCCACCAGTATCTGACATTTCCGCCCTGAGAAAGAGGCTCTTGACTATGCACCCTTGCATAGTTTTATAGACGTCTATGACCCCAGCCTCTTGCCGCAGAGGAAACAGTCCAAGTTTACCAAACCTCATTAGTACATAGAACAGGGAACAGTACACAGGAACAGTCTAATTTATTTGTGTTGAACCAAATAAATTAGTAATCAAATGGCCAAATTAAATAATACATTATGCCTGCACAATGTTTATATTCTTCCATTTTCCTTACATTCATGTGCCTATCTAAACATCTCTTAAAAATCCCTGATGTATCTGCCTCTATCACCACCCCAGGCAGCGTATTCCGGGCACCCACCAGTCACTGTGTAAAAAAACGTGCCCCTCACATCTCCTCTGAAATTACCCCCTCACCTTAAATGCATGCCCTCTGGTATTAGACATTTCAACCCTGGGAAGAAAGATACTGTCTGTCTACTCTGCGCCTCTCATAATCTTGTAAACCTTTATATCAGATCTCCCCTCAGTCTCTGCCTCTCTAGAGAAAACTACCCAAGTTTGTCCAATCTCTTGTTATAGCAAATACCACTTAATCCAAGCAACATCCTGGTAAGCCTCTCTGCACTCTCTCCAAAGTCTCAACATCCTTCCTATAATGGGACAACCAGAAATGTGCGCAATACTCCAGATATGGTCCAACTAGAGTTTTATAAAGCTACAACTTCCTGACTTTTGAATTCAATGCCTTAACAAATAAAGGCAAGCATGCCATATGCCTGCATAATCACCCTATCAATCTGTGTAGCCACTTCCAGACCAGAGAGCTATGAACTTGGACCCCAAGATCTCTCTGCTCATCCACAATGTTCACTGTCTTGCCCTTAACAATGAAATGTGCAACTCTTCACATCTCTCCGGGTTGAACTCAATCTGCCACTTCTCAGCTCTTATTTGCAACTGATCTATACTCCGCTGTATTCTTTGGCAATCTTCTATGCTATCCACAACACATGCCTCTCTACACTTGCCTCTCACTATAACCTGAGGTATATCCCATCAGGCCATGGGACTTATCTGCCTTAATGCTCTTTAAGAGAACCAACAGTACCTCTTCCTTTAGCTCGAAATGCTCTAGCATATTAATACACTCAGCACTGGCCTTTATCCTTGAGTATTCCCACCAGTTCACTAGTCTTGTTCCTGATGTATGTATGGAATGCCTTAGGATTCTTTAGTCCTACTTCCCAAGGACTTTTCATAGCCCCTCCTGACTTTCCTAATGCCCTCCTTGAGCTCTTTTCTGGCTTCTTTGTAATCCTTTACATACTTTTCTTTCTTGACTAAATTCATCACCTCTATCAGCATCCACGGCACTCTTCCCTTGCCATCTTTGTCCTTCCTTCTGACTGGAACATCCCTGTCCTGTACACTGTATAGTAGTTGGTCTTTAAACACCCTCCCCATGTCAGATGTACTTGCCCAAAAACAGCTGCTTCAAGTTAACTCTCCCTCGCTCCTGTTGAATTGTTGTTCCTTTTCGTGCCTTGTGGCACTTTGGTGGCATTTTTGTCGTTTCTGTAACATTTGACTATTTTTTATGAGGCCATGTTGCTAGCTTGATGCCCAGCCCATCACGGATGGAAAGCGTGCAAGGTAAGGGCAGATTCAAACTTGGGACCACCTGCTTCGAAGTCCAGTGCTGATGCCACTACACCGCAAGCCGGCACAGTTCCTGCCCAATGCTCTTGTAATTTGCCCTGCTCCACTTGAATACTCTCCTGCTAGGTCCATACTTATCCTTATCTTGAGTGATCTTGAAAACCTAAGGAGTTGTGGTCACTGTTCTCCCACTGAAAGGTTGGTCACCTGGCCAGGCTCATTACACAACACCAGGTACAGTACAGCCCCTCTTCTTGTTGGACATCCACATATTGATTTAAAAAAACACTCCTGCATGCACCTAAAACTCTGCCCCATCTAAACCTCTTGCACTTCGAAGGTCCCAGTTTTTATTAAGGTAATTGAAGTCTCCCATGACAGCAACCCTATTGTTTTTACACCTTTCCTTAATCTGTCTGCATATCTGTTCCTCAATGTCCTGGTGGCTATTGGGTGGAGGGATGGGGGGAGGAATGAGAGACATTCCTATCCATGCTTTGAGTTCAACCCATATAGACTCAATGGATGAGCTCCCCATTATGTCCCCTTGGAGTGCAGCTGTGATATTGTCCATCCATTAGTAGTGTAACTCTCCTCCTGCCAACTCTTTTACCTCGTCCTCTCAACCAAGTCTCTAATGGCCACAACATCATAATTCCATGTACTGATCCATGCTCTAAGTTCATCACCTTTGCCTCTAATACCCTTAACATTAAAACACACACACCTCAAACTTTCCATCCTGTTGTATCTATTACTTTGCTCCTCCGGGTCAGGATTTTTACTGGCCCTCCATCTACCTTCCTGGCGAACCTCCAGCCCTCCACTTTCTGATCTGGTGCTCTGATTCCCATCTCCCTGCCAAACTAGTTTAAACCCTCCTGAGTAGTACTGGCGAACCTCCAGGTCAGGATGTAGGTTCCCTCCGGCTCCTGAGTAGCACTGGCGAACCTCCGGGTCAGGATGTAGGTTCCCTCCAGCTCCTGAGTAGCACTGGCGAACCTCCGGGTCAGGATACAGGTTTCCCTCCAGTTTGGGTGCAATCTGTCCTCCTTGTACGGGTCTCCCTGCCCCAGAAGAGATTCCTGATGTACGAATCTGAAAACCTGCCCCTGCACCAGTTCCTCAGCCACTCATTCATCTGTACTATCATCCTATTCTTTGCCTGATTAGCATGTGGCATGAGAGTAATCCAGAGATTACTTACAACCTCAGAGGTCCTGTTTCTCATCCTCTTTCCGAACTCCCTATACTCACTGCACAGGACTTCCTCCTCCTTTCTACCTACGTCATTGGTGCCAATATGCACTGGCATTCTCTGGCTGTTCACCTTCCCCGTTGAGAATCTTCTGCAGCCACTGTCAGACATCCTGGATACTAGCACCTGGGAGGCAACGCATCAGCCTGGCACCTCTTTTGCAGTTACAGAATCTCCTGTCCTTCCCCATAACTATTGAGTCTCCTACCACTGTCGCTCTGGCTGTCTTAACCCTTCCTTGCTGAGGCTCAGAGCTGGCCACAGTGCCACTGGCCTGGCTGCTGCTGCTGTGCCCTGATAGGTCACTCTTTCTCTCCTCAGCAATATCCAAAGGGATATACTTGTTACTGAGGGAAATGATCACAGGGAAACCCTGCACTGACTGTTCACTCCACTCAACTCTCCTAGTGGTCACCCATCTACTATCTGAAGTCTGTGCTCTGGGTGTGACCACCTCAGTGAAAGTTTCATCTATGAGTATTTCAGCCTCCCGGATGGTCCTGAGTACATCCAGCCCCAGCTCCAGTTCCTTAACCTTGTCAGTCAGAAGTTGGGAGCACTTCCTGCAGATGGAGTTATCAGGGAAACTGTTAGCTACATCGAAATCCCACATCTCACAGGAGGCGCATTCCACTGCTGTAACCATCGTGCCTACACTGAATTAAGGAATAAGGAAAAAACTTACCTCTGCCTTCTCTCTGGAACCTTTGAGTTTCACACTAACCTCGATCACTTACTCAGCCTCTTGTCCCCGAGCGTGTTATACCTTTGGCTGCAACCCCATGGAGAAGATGGCGGCGTAACGCAGCTTGCAGCGGCCACTCCAGTGATGAATATCTGTAATCTGTCAAGTAGGGTGCCGTGAACAATCCTGATTTGATGGAGACAGGCGTGAGAGAACGGAGGAACATCTGGAGAAACTTCTGAAATGCCTTTCTCACTGCTGCTGCTATCTATCCCATAGGATGATGATGGTTTGATATGTGTACCCTACTCCTCAGAAAGGAACAGCGTGTGCGTGAGTGGATTTTAGGTGAGTAGGGGGTTGCACAGGTCCAGACTCACCCCCTCGATATCCCCTGCCAGATGCAGCGGTATGGTAGGGTCCAAGAAGGCTGGGGGAAGTTCTGTTGCAGTGAATGGCCAGACCAAGCTTCGATGCAAGGGATGCCCTTTCCACGCTTCATGGCACGTGTTTGTTAGATGGCCGTTGACCCTACGAGAGGGTTCATCCGCCCTTTGACAGATCTTGTTTTTCATCCTGCCAGGGTGTCTAGCCACCCTCCTCACCAGGCAAGCCTGGTGGGAGAGCCGGTTTAGTCGTCGACCACCCGACCATGCGACAGGTAGTACTGGGTTGCATGATACCAGTAGCACTCAGACCAGTGACTTTGGGCCAGATATTTCCAAGCAGTTAATGGGGATGTTTGCTTTTTTAATACCCCCAACAATAGTTTGAGTACATCACTGAATGTCTTCCTCTGTCCACTTAGCTACAGAAGTTGTTTCAGAAGGCTGGTGCAGGGCACCTAAATAAGATGTTGTCCAAAAGAGCTGACTGATTGTAAATAAGCACTTAATTCTGGGGCTGTTGTCTGCCATTAATTCACTGAACCTTCCAGTGAATTTGGAGAATTCTGCAGAGTCAACATTGATGTTCTCTTTCCAGTGCCTTGATGTGCCTAGTCTCAACAGTGATCACTGCGCCTGGGGACCATGAGTTTTGTGCCAGGTTTGAGGTAAGCTCTTTAAACCAACCTTTTCTTCAATTGATTGAAGGCCAGGAAGATGCAATGCGGGCAATGATAGCTTTCATCACAATTGTCCACCTTCAGCAAGATGTGACTTTCAAGACGTGGGTCATAGTCATATTTTAGGGTCTCATCATGAACTTGCAATGCATGAGGGCAGGTCAGTAGAAAGATTTGGCTTGCAGGCATTAGTGTGAAAGCCCCATCCTTCAGTAAGTGCATCAACAATGACAGTTTGGCCTCCAAGTACGCACAAATGCTGTCTGCAGACAGCGTTACTGAGGCTCTGTTTTAACAATGATTCTGGAATAACCTTTCATAGGATAAGTTGTTCCCCTCCGGTTCTGCAAGTTAGCTGCGCTCCCATGGAATGTTTGATGGGAATCAGAAGTGGAAAGAGTGGGCAACTTCAAGTTCCTGGGTGTGAACATCTCTGAAGATTTATTCTGAGCCTGGCATATTGATGCAGTTATAAAGAAGGCACAACAGTGGCTATATTTCATTAGGAGTTTGAGGAGATTTGATACGTCACCCAAGACACTTGCAAATTTCTACAGATGTACCATGGAGAGCAGTCTAATTGGCTGCTCACCATCTGGTATGAGGGAGTGGAGGTATTGGGGGAATGCTACTATACAGGATTGAACTAAACTGCAGAGAGTCGTAAGCTTTGATTAGAAATAAGAAATTTTAGAATACAAGGACTAAGAGTTTTGTATATTGCATAGTAAGGGAAAGGTTAGGACTGGTAGAGACTGAGACAAGAGAAATTATAAAAGGACATGCCCTGTTCTCATGGCTACCATCAGGAAGGAGATACAGGAGCCCGAAGGCATCCACTCAATGATTCAGGAAGGGCTTCTTCCCCACTGCCATCCAATTTCTGAATGGATATTGAACTTATGAACACCACCTCCCACTACTTTTTAAAATTTTATTTTTGCACTAAATTAATTTAACTATTTAATATTTATATACTTACTGTAATTCACATGTTTTCTCTATTATTATGTATTGCAAATTACTGCTGCTGCAAAGGCAACAAATTCCACGAGGATAGGCAGGTGATAGAGAAGGGACGCGCTCAGATGGACAGTTTGAGATGTGTCTATTTTAACGCAAGGAGTATTGTGAACAAAGCAGATGAGCTTAGAGCGTGGATCAGTACTTGGAGCTATGATGTGGTGGCCATTACAGAGACTTGGATGGCTCAGGGACAGGAATGGTTACTTCAAGTACCGAGTTTTAGAAGTTTCAAAAAGGACAGGGAGGGAGGCAAAAGAGGTGGGGGCGTTGATCAGAGATAGTGTCAAGTCTGCAAACAAGGTGGACGTCATGGAGGGATTGTCTACGGAGTCTCTGTGGGTGGAGGTTAGGAACAGGAAGGGGTCAATAACTTTACTGGGTGTTTTTTATAGGCCGTCCAATAGTAACAGGGATATCGAGGAGCAGATAGGGCAACAGATCCTGGAAAGGTGTAATAATAACAGAGTTGCCATGAAGGGAGATTTTAATTTCCCAAATTACACACAGCTAACGGTACGAGCTAATGGTTTAAAAAGTTTGTGTGTTTGGCGAGGTAAGTGGGTGAGTAGACTTATTTTTCCTTGTTTCATTCCTGCAGAATTAGGTAGCATGTCTGCAGGGTTAGTGATTTTTTCAGCGTGTCAGATGTGGGA